>NW_024882536.1:0-258502 GCF_019059575.1 Amphibalanus amphitrite | reverse complement strand
GAAGAGCGAGAGAGAGAGAGAGAGAGAGAGAGAGAGAGAGAGAGAGAGAGAGAGAGAGAGAGAGAGAGAAGATTGTATCCTTGACCAATTCATGTGTCGGTCATTAATGGAGAAACTGTGAGTGCCGGGAAGTGTGTTAAAATCTTACCAGGAATGACGCCTTTTGAACTCCTCAGTAAACTAAGTGCAGTGTATGCAAATTGCAACATGCATGCATGCATGGTATTAGAAGTCTTGAATTTACATCTTATTGGTGTGGTATCTCGCTAAACGTTGTAAATGAAATGTTTTCACAGTCAGTTGAACGATAACTCGAGCGCAAATAATTTCCAGCGCTCCTGGCGGCCGCCCGGCCCACTGTGCGCCGGTCCCACTGCAGTGGCAGCGGCGTGGAGCCGGACCCAGCGGCGGCGTGGAGCCGGGCCCAGCGGCGGCGTGCAGCGGGACCCAGCGGCAGCGGACCCACGCCACCGGTCCCACTGCAGTGGCAGCGGCGTGGAGCGGGACCCAGCGGCAGCGCTCGGCTGTTGGACACGCCGCTCAGCACAGCCACTGATCGCGGACTCCGCTGAGCATGTGGGGTTAAATTAGAAGGTTCCCCGTTATATTTTTGTAGCACGGAGCTTTTTAGAGTACCTAATAAGCTTCTCCAGTAATCACACAGCACACTGTACGATTTAGGAGGCCGGAGCAGGATCCCTAGTCCCGCCTGTAAGTGCCTATTTACTCGCCAATACCGTCCTTGAAGTGCGACACACTGCGACACACGGCTGGCGGCTCACGGCTGTGCTGTCGGCCAAAGCCGCTGCTGTCTCGGACGACGGAGGGGTTGCTGTGCCCACTGTCCACGCTTCCTAGTCGGTTCCCCGGCGGGCTCACCTTATCGTGGGTTGGCCGGAGCAGTTGCCGTTCCACACACCGGTTCACGGTCCGGTCCACAATCCGGTTCACGGTCCGGTTCACGGTCCGGTTCACGGTCCGGTTCACGGTCCGGTCTCTCGTCCGGTCTATCCGTTCTTTGGTCCGGTCTATGGTCTGCACTATGGTCTGCACTATGATCCGGCCTCTGGTCCGGTCTATGATCCGGTCTCTGGTCCGGTCTCTGTTCCGGTCTCTGGTCCTGTCTCTGGTTCGGTTCTCGGTCCTGCCCCACTCACGCTGCGGGCGCCTGTTGCAGTGAAGTCGTCGGCGGCCATGAAGACGCTCTGGCTGGTGGTGCTGCTGGTGACGCTGGTCGGCTGCATCTTTATCCTGTTCGCTCTGGTGGCAATGTGTTACAGGTACCGCCGCGGCGCGCCGTCGGTGTACCCCTGCCGCTGTGCCCTGGATGTGCCGAGCGCCCGGCGCATGCGTCGGCCGCGCCCGGCCCCGGCCCCGGCCCCGGCCCGCTTGGTGTGACGGTAGAGCTCGACGGCCGGCGGCGCCGGTCAGCCCCCGCAGCATGGCCGCGCCCAGGGCCGGCCGTCCTCCGTGGCGCACCGCCCCGTGACCCGGCCGGGCGCCCGCCCCGCCCCCTGCCACCTGGCGGCCGCGCTCGGAAACTGTGTGCTCGTGTGTCTCCGCTAGATGGCGCCGGCGGCGTGCATTGACCCTGCCTGTTCTGTCTCTGCCGCAGTGAAAAACGATGGCAGTTCCACGCTGCATTTGGTGATAATGCTGGTGTCACTGGTAGGCCTGATCTTTCTCTTCTTCACCTTTGTTGCACTGTGCTACAGGTCAGTTGCAGTCGGATTGGGCGGCAGGTTAGTACACGTTCACAACCACAGATGTCACCGCTCTGCATCGGTCGCCTTGCAATAAATTGATGCACTTGACGCCGCGCGCCGGCGGCCGTCCGGACGCCGCCACTCGCTCGTCCTCCCTCGGCTGTCCTTGTGAAACTGAGCGACTCCCGCCAGTATCGCAACGACAGCGCGAGCGATACGACGGGGCCACACTCGATCGGGCTGTGGCGGATAATGAGCTTTGAAATATTGAATTTTGAAGTTGTTTTGACAATGTTGAAGGCTCTTTGTTTGAAGCCCTTTATTTGAGTACTATTTAGTACCTACATTAATTTGTCTAATTGCGGCTGCTTTGGGCCACAGTCAGTTCCTGGACGTGCCACCGGTGCGCTGGCGATTTCAGTTTGCTAGCATCATCTCTTGATCACAAAATTTTCATCATGTCACTGCCGACTGGCCCTCGGAGGCCACATATTTTCACTAGAGGACTTTTCGAGCGGTACTCTGACAGCACCGTCCTGCAAGGAATGCACCACAATGGCTGGGGCAGCCTCTGAATTTTTGGACTCGGAAGGTGATTTTGACCCAGCAGCGAGGACTCTGTGCTTGTGAGTGGCCGACCTTGCCGCGGGCTGTGCGTACTTCGGTGGTGGCCGTCAGCATGAGAAACACTTTTTCCCTAGTGGCTCATTTTCATTTGCTTCACACTCGCATGGTTGCATGGCTGACGCGCATGTTTGCTTGCATTTTTCCTTAATAGTACCCATCTTTCGTTCGGCTAAAATTGTGACGTTATTCTAATGTTTGATGCTGTGTTTGAGATAAAATATTTTGTACTCAGCTTATCGTGACATGATAAAAAGGAGGCTTTTAACACCGTCCAGTTCGGCGTTGCGCCGCCTCTCCTCATTTTCTGACTCCCCTGTCAGCGGCTCAACTCCCGACTCCGCTGTCAGTGGCTCATTTTCCGACTCCGCTGTCAGCGACTCAGTTCCCGACTTCATTGTCACCGGCTCAGCTCCCGACTCTCCTTTTCCGACTCCGCCGTCACCGGCTGATTTCCCGACTCCGCTGTCAGCGGCTCACCTCCCGACTCTCCTTTTCCGACTCCGCTGTCAGCGGCTGATATTTCGACTCCGCTGTCAGCGGCTCAGTTCCCGACTCCGCTGTCAGCGGCTCAGGTCCCGACTTCACTGTCACTAACTGATTGTCCCACTCCGCTGTCACTGTCATTCACTGCCACTGGATATAAGCCATCTGTTACTTTGATGCAAAGCCGTTACAGTTGATTAAAAATGCCCGCATGTTGTTCTTTAAACATTTACGCCTTATTAGTGTCATAGTTTAATCATTAAATTACGTCTGTTTTAGGCAATTACTGATGGATGCTGCACCCGACCTCCAACTTGCTTGTTTCGATATAGGTTAAATGTCCAAAAAGTCGCAGTTTAGTGTCATTTCCTTGTTTATTGCAAAGCGTGTTAGGACCGAAAAAAACTATCCGGGAAAATAAACGACATTCATGACATATGTAAGCCGAATCAGAAATTAGTTATTTCAGGGCATTCCAGCCTTCCGGTGAAGCAAACCTTTTCTTTAAAGTCATTTAGTTTTCTTTCTGTTTGAAGAAAGCGGCCATTGCTCGTCGTTCTCGGAAGTTGCGAGAGGGGCAATTGCCCGAAATGCCACGGAACTGTCGAAACGCCTCTTGCCTTTCCTCCCTTGGCTCGATTTGCTACGATCGGACCAGCACGCTGGCCCGGGTTTGAATCTAGAAATGCGTGTGGCGAATCACACGCAGGGTATGGTCCGCCACGTGCGCATGTTGATATCAGTCATAAGTTTATTATTGAGGGCTGAGGCCGCATTATTTGTGCACCTTTACCACTTTTAAAGAACGAAGAAGGCAGAAACAACTATCTCTTTCTCCAATATTATCTGCATAAATTCATTGAAGTACCTGGGAGACATTGACGCTGACTGTATGACGTATGTTCCGATGTGTCTGTCCCCTGTCCGCTATTTTGTCTGGTGCTATTGTATGTTGTATGTCCCCTGTCCGGTATGTTGTCTGGTGCTGTTTTATATCGAATGTCGTGGGTATGTCCCCTGTCCGGTATGTTGTCTGGTGCTGACGGCGGCCGCGCGGTGACTGGTATGTCCCCTGTCCGGTGTGTTGTCTGGTGCTGACGGCGGCCGCGCGGTGACCCGCAGGCGTCGCAGCACCACGCCCAAATACGGGCAGCACCTGGGCAACAAGCAGGGCTACCCGTCGCTGGCCCTGCCGCTCAACAACCGCAGCTCGAGCAGCGCCGAGGACCTCGAGGCCAGCCGCATGATCACCTTCGGGTCGATGCCCAGCTATAGGTAAGTGTCTCAGCTGCCAAACACAGACCCAACTAGTCCACCACGCTGAGTCATACAGCGGTACACAAGCTGAACGGGCGTCTCAAATGTCTCGTACAATATGTCCGTCCTGTGCGCCTGCCCTACTGTCCTGACCTACTGCCGCCGTTTGGCCTCCCCATCAATAGCTGACGGCCTGTCCTCCGCCGCTCTGGGCCCCTGTCCTCTGCCGGTCTGAGCCGCTGTCCTCCGCCGGTCGGCGCTCCTGTCCTCCGCCGGTCGGCGGCCCTGTCCTCCGCCGGTCTGAGCCCCTGTCCCTGTCCTCCGCTGGTCTGAGCCCCTGTCCTCAGCCGGTCTGAGCCCCTGTCCTCCGCTGGTCGGCGTCCCTGTCTGCAGTGTCCTCCGCCGGTCTGAACTCCTGTCCTCTGTTAGTTAGGGCCCCCGTCCTCCGCCGGCCAGTACCGAGGGCGCGCCTCAGTCCTCCGTTAGTCAGGGCCCCCGTCCTCCGCCGGCCATGCAGTACCGGGGGCGCGCCTCAGTCCTCCGTTAGTCAGGGCCCCCGTCCTCCGCCGGCCAGTACCGTGGGCGCGCCCCTGCGCCGCCGAGCTCCGACACTATCTGCCGGGACCGCTGCCGACCGGACACCATTACACAAAGGAGCGCCGTCCGACACACGGAGGAGGGCTGGGTGGGGGGGGGGGGTATCGAACCAGGCCGGGTCGTGGGAACTGCGCCACGGCCAGATCGCTGTCACTGCCGCACCCACGCGCAGAAAACATATCCGAATACCTGTCTGACCTACCTACCCACCACAGGATGGCCAGACACAGTCACGGCATGACGTGCAATGATCAATACTATAGGGAATTCATGATGTCATATTCTCTCCCGTTAATTAACGGCTTTTGTCAATGTGCTGCTATTAAAAGGTTCATTAAAAATAATGTATTTCAAATGTTACATTCATTTTCTTAATGTTCTAAAAAAAATTACCGTACCCTTATTTTGATTTTGAATATTTGGTGCATTAATTGCTAACTAGGGTGATACGCAGGTCCACATTTCAAACATGTTTAGATGCCTTTGACTGAAGAAAACGATTAGGATTAGGAGTGTTAGGATAGGTAGGGATTTGGGATTAGTTTACCGTATTTGCCCATACACGTTTAAATTTTACGACTTCTAACGTAGCAAGCCAAGTAAGAATCTGAATCAATGCTGGACGGAATCAGCCCATCGGTACCAGTGTCGCAACTCGCAATCCTTTAGACTAGATAACTAGATGCCTAAGTATTACCTACGGAGTGTTTATGTGAAGCTAAGATCGTGTGCTGGGGTTCTTGAGCAGGCATTTAGCTGATGTAGGAAACCATTTGTAACTGAACAAAAAAGCACTCGATAGGAATGTTTAAGGTATCAACTTTATTTTTAGATATTCGCTTTAGGGTAAGGTGCCTAATTAGCGACCCACTTAATTTGAGCCGTCATTGTTAACGCTCTATGGGTGGCACTGTATTACTGGTTTGATTTTGGGAGAGATCGCTCATTTTCTATTAAAATATAGCCATTTTCTGCCCCAATATCCACTAATTTATTTGATAAAGAGCAATTTGGCAAACCATTGCAAAAAAAAACGCTAATAGGGAACTCTTCCCGATTAGCGACGGAGGGTCGCTAATAAGTCTATGGGTTTTCCCACATTAAAAATGGCAAAAAATGCGACGCCTGAAAAGATTAAATATGATCCCAAAAAGGTAACCTATACGCAAAGCACTAAATCATTCTAACAGGAACGCTTATCCAACACGTTTACATAAGTAAAAACTGATCACGTGATGCACCAAAGGCGAAAAGAAGGCGAAAACCCAAATGCTGCGGGCTATCTCGTATGATATTCGATGTCCGCACTGGATTCGGCACCCCTCCAGTCGGTGACGACACTTGGCATCCCCTGCCACACATTGCAAGCTTCAGCAACACCTCATTTTCATTTCTCCCTTTTCCCTTTCTTTCCCTTCTTGAGCTATTTGCGACCATGTCGGGCGCAAATAGGAAATATGAGTTGCAACACATTTTTAACCGCCATGCAGTGCACAGTTAAGCGATACACTATGGGAAAACGGCAATCAATTGAAAAAGGATTGTCGATTCAGAATAAAAAAGGTACATCATCCTAATGTGCATCGCTTTTCATCAGAGAGGGCCCAAATACACACGTTTTGGATAAGAAACTCGTCATTTTAATTCAAGCTCACCTGAAACGTCCCACCAGAAACATCGACGACCGGAAAATAATTCAATATGATAACCAAACTATGGCTGATCTTTTGACAATGTTTTTACCCCGTTTTCTCCTGTCAGTTTTTCTGTAGGGAGGTAGGTCGCAAATCGGAAAGGGTCGCTAATTAGGCACCTTACCCTACTATAAAAGCGAGCGATATTTTGCTCGTGCAGAATGTTTCCTGATTCCATCCTATCCATTTTCCTGCGTCAAATGTCTGAGAAGCGGCGGGGAAGAAGTAAGCGTCTTTTCCAAATCTAACGAAATAACAAATGAAATGATTCAGTCATACTAAACCACCCCTCGTATAACTTGGGCCGCATGATTTCTTTGATGTGGGATTTCATTGCTCCATGAACACGGCAGTAATCTGAAGACAGACGGTAAACGGCAGCGCTGACGAGCGGCCATCATGCTCCTCCTTAGCAGGCAGCCCTTCCCGACTGCTGTTTTTCGGTGACGTATGGTCCTTGTAAACTCTCCGCTGCCTGGCAGAAACGGAACACTTCAGGAAACTATGGGACATAGAGAGCAAAACAGGCCAGCTTACAGACTATTCCTTCGATATCAAAACAACAAACATTGAGACATACTGCCTCCTTATCATGGACGGCTGCAGCGGAGGATGTTGTTTGTTTGTTTGTTTTTATGCATTCTCCGCCTAATTAGGGCATCTCCAAATGTTAGGTACTAGCGGTAGGTTATTGGATACTCAAAGGTATAATTGGTCTTTTCAATCTAAAATGTGCAGCATGTTTAATTCATGGATACGTCATTGCAGTCTTAACCCGCGCGGGGCTGGGGTCTCCAGCCGAACGCGCGGGGCTGGGGGGGGGGGTAAATTTTACCCCCCCTGTTATCTCCCGAACTAATGGTCCGATTTGGAAAATTCAAACGCCAATCGAAAGATCTCATCACGAACAACTAAAAACATGTACTTAATTTTAAGTTTGAGGTCAAGGTCAAGGTCAGGTCAAGGGTACAAATTGCAAGTTCCTACAGTATCGGCCTTGCACCGTAGTTGCCGAAGAATGGAGTCATGGACTGAGACTGATCGCCCAAAACGTGTTCTTAGGCTACCAAGACAATTTTCGTTGCATACAATATCATTCAGAGGTCAAGGTCAAGGTCAGGTCAGGTCAGGTCAGGTCACCAAAAACAAAATATAGAAAAGGGCATGTGCGACACATGTTTTATGGGTCATTTTACTCATAGAATTCAATAGGCACACTCAATAAGTGATATGGACCACCTCTGGATGAATTTCAGGTCGAGGTCAGGTCAAGGTCAGGTCAAGTGAGGTCAAATTTTGAAGTTGGTTGTTAAGGCCTAAAAAGGTGTCTATCTGATGCAGTTTTTCAAGGCGAATCGAATGGTGCTATTTTTGTTTCCGTACGAGGTCTAGAACTTCCAAAAAAGTCATTTTTCAAAAATTTTGTGTGTCGTGACGTCATACAATTTTGAATAACTCCCACATTTTTGAACCGATTCTTCTAAAACTTGGTATGTAGGTGCACATAGACCACTTCTCTGACATATAGGTATTCCGGTTTTTTCGATACACTCAAAATTTTGGATTTTATAGCTATTTTCCCAAAAAAGTCAGTTTTTTGAAAAAAATTGCGCCAAAATCCAAAATTTTCAAAAAACCGAGATAGCCATTTGATAGACAAAGTAAAATTACGTATATCCTTTTTTGTTACGTCTTGATTCCTTTAAAAATGAAGATGTTAGCGGCGTTTGAACTTTTGCCGTTTTTGAGGCGAAAATGCCGAACATGACGTCACTAAAACGTCAATTTCTCAAAAATTTTCCGACGGATTTCGCTTAAATTTTCAGGGAACGTGTCAAATTGATGTAAGAAAAGGTACTGAAAGTTTGGCGGCGCTGCGCGCCGCCGTTTTTGAGATATTGCAAAAATTCGCGAGGGGGGGTAAAATTTACCCCCCCAGCCCCGCGCGGGTTAAGACTGCGAATTCTGCAGTCACCAGGGGTGTACCTAATTTTATATCTCTTTGTGGGGGCAGATGCACCCACAATCGTGAATTATGCCCCCACAATGATGAAAATGCACCCACAAGTTTTACAAGCGTCCTTTCGAGAGCACGGCGCCCTTCGCATGCTCTAACGGCGTCCTCCTGACCGTCTCGCGTTCTCGGATAATATAGCGTTTTTAATCACTCGGCGTCCTTCTGGGAGAATGACGCCCTTTTGAAAGCACTGCGCCATTCTCATGGTCTAACGGCGCCCTCTTGATCGTCTCGCCCCTTTGGTCTCTCTCCACCGTGCATCCCTCGACTGTTCGGCGTCCTTCTGGCCTCTCAGCGCCCCTGGACCACATAGCGTTTTCAATCACTCGGCGCCCTTCAAGGAGAATGGCGCCCTTTTCATGGTCTCACGGCGCCCTCGTAACCGTCTGGCGCCCCTACGTCCCCACCAACTTAGCATTACTGAACGTGCGGCGCCCTTCTGGCGTCTTAGCGTCCCTGAACCACATAGCGTGTTCAATCACTCGGCGCCCTCCTAGGAGAATGGCGCCCTTTTCATGGTCTCACGGCGCCCTCGTAACCGTCTGGCGCCCCTACGTCCCCACCAACTTAGTATTACTGACGGAGCGGCGCCTTTCTGGCCTCTGAGCGCCCCTGGGCCACATGGCGTTTTCAATCACTTGGCGCCATTCTAGGAGAATGGCGCCCTTTCATGGTCTCATGGCTCCCTCGTAACCGTCTGGCGCCCCTACATTTGGCGCCCCTCTACATTTTTTACACCCTATCGGTCTTTTTGTACTTATAACCGTCGTGTATTTGCTTAGTCAGCCATGTCACTTAAGAAGCGCCCTTTGGCTAGCAATGTTATCAAATTCGGTGTTAATTTAGGCTCCCACATAAAGAATATTCATTGCGCCCCAAAGCGGCCTGGCGCCCCTTCAGCTGGGCACCCACAATCATTTTAGGAAAATTTCACCTCTGGCAGTCACGAAATATCAGTAAGTTCATCCTGAAGCAATCCGTAACAACAGACAGTAAAATTCTTAACGGTGTTCCGTAATCGCGAACGTACAACAGTAATCCATGACAACAAATAGTTATTCAACAATAACAGAGCCCTGCGGTGCTATTCGCCACCGCCGCTCCCGATCCCGTCTGTGGCCCGACTGATCCCATCTCCAGTCCCGTCTGGGAGCCGACTGATCCCATCCCCAGTCCTGCCTGTGGCCCGACTGATCCCATCCCCAGTCCTGCCTGTGAGCCGACTGATCCCATCCCCAGTCCTGCCTGTGGCCCGACTGATTATTTCCCCAGTCCTGCCTGTGGTCCGACTGATCCCATCCCCAGCCCTGCCTGTGGCCCGACTGATCCCATCCCCAGTCCTGCCTGTGGCCCGACTGATCCCATCCCCAGTCCTGCCTGTGAGCCGACTGATCCCATCCCCAGTCCTGCCTGTGAGCCGACTGATTCCATCCCCAGTCCTGCCTGTGGCCCGACTGATTATTTCCCCAGTCCTGCCTGTGGTCCGACTGATCCCATCCCCAGCCCTGCCTGTGGCCCGACTGATCCCATCCCCAGTCCTGCCTGTGGCCCGACTGATCCCATCCCCAGTCCTGCCTGTGGCCCGACTGATCCCATCCCCAGTCCTGCCTGGGAGCCGACTGATTCCATCCCCAGTCCTGCCTGTGGCCCGACTGATTATTTCCCCAGTTCTCCCTGTGGCCCGACTGATCCCATCCCCAGTCCTGCCTGTGGCCCGACTGCCTCCTCACTATGTGCGGCTCGTCGCTGTTCCCCGGTTCCGTCTGTGACCCGACTGTTCCACTGTGTGCAGTTCGTCGTTCCCCAGGGAGCACAAGACGCAGCAGCCGCGCCAGAGTCCGAACCCGCGCGGCTTTCCGGCCGGGCACGCTGCCGCCGGCGGCGGGGCGCCCAACCGGCTGCCCGGCCCGTCGGCGCAGCTGGGCGGCGCCCACCCCGGCGCCCACCCCGGCGCCCACGGCGCGCACGTCGGACAGCACGGCGGCTCCCTGCACGGGATGCCGCACGCCGGGCCCCACGCCGGGCCCCACGGCGAGGCCCACGGCGGGCCGCACGGCGGCTCCCACCGTGGCTCGCATGCGGGCCTGCACGCGGGCGCGCACGGCGGCAGCCACGCCAGTCTGCCGGCGCGCGGCGGCCTGCCGCTGACCGGGGCCGGGGCCGCCGCCATGGAGCCAGGTGAGAGTCCGCAGACGGCACCGGCGCGCCCGCCGTGAGTACCCGCTCGGACGTACGGCCACTCTGCTCACTTCAACCAGCCTGGTCACTAGAGTCAATGATTAGCATGACCCTATCATGTCATGTACTTAAATGCCGATGAAAAGTTCGTAGAAGTTTTTTCTGCTTGTCTACCGATATTTTGACGTCAATGTATTTTGCGTAGTTTTCGGTGATACGGCTTTTGTTCAGCTCAGCGATCGCCATTGCATTCGCCCCTGCCCGTACCCCGTCCCCGTCTGGCTCGCGTCTTCCCTAGAAAGACGGCGCTCCCGGTGAGCCACTGAGGCCCCACCCTCCCTCCGCGCCTGTGTGGGAGCGCGCCCCTGAGGCCCCGTTCGGCGGCAGATGACGATGACGGCTTCCTGGACCCGCGCGGCAGCGCCGTCGGCAAGCCGCCCGAGAAGGGCATCCTGAAGAAGGCGGTGGCGGGCAGCGGCAGCCTGTACGGCAGCGTGGCCGGCGACCGGTGGGCCGAGGAGAGCCAGTCGGACACGGCCGAGGCGCTCTCTCAGTCAGACAACAACCACGACTCGGACACCAACGGACAGGTGACCGAGGTCGAGCGCACGCTCAAGTCGCTCAACGGCTACCACGAGGACATTCTGGAGGCGCTGCGCAACGCGGCCAGCACGCGCGGCACCTCGTCCGCCTCGTACTCGGACGAGCTGCGTAAGTCTCTGACCCTCAGCTCCAATCCTGAACTGGCTCGGGCGGGGGCGTCGCTGCTCGGCTCCTCCGAGCCGGACGGATCGGCCGACGCGCTGCCGCGACAGGCCACCATCCGCATCCGCAACCTGGAGGACCTGATCCGCCAGCTGGAGCAGCCGGCGCTGCGGCTGCGCTCGCCGTCCAGCTCGGACGACGTGCGCCTGAGCGAGACCGAGGCCGACCGACAGCTCCGGCTCGAGAGCTCGTCCTGCACTGAGTCGCAGGGGTGCGTGCGCCTTGCGCGCCAAGCTTTAGTTGGCCTGGTTGTCAATAGATGGTGGTAGCTGCGCCCCCGCCCGGTCATCCTTTTCGCATGCTCGCGCCGGTGGCGGACTGACGAGCCCCGGCGGCCAGCCAGCCGGACCGACCGACGGGCCGACGGCTGTGCGCCGGACGGCGGGCTGCTTACTGCCCAGAGCTCACGGGACGGCCGGGTGTGTGCGTCTGCGGCCGGCCGGCCGGCGGCGGGGCCCCGTCTCTCCGCCGCCGACCCGACCTCTCTGCTCGCCTCCAGCCCGGCGGCGGCCGAGCCGCTCTAGTGGCACTGGATGTGATGTGCAATGTACATACTCTGTGTGCGCCGCGTATACGTGAAGTCCGCTGCTGCGCTGCAGCCACGCACAGTCTTTAGTGTCTTGTGTGATTTGTACTTGCGTATGGCTTCATCACCACATTTTCTTGAAATGTTTATTATCGTTTGCACTTCGTAAGGAACACAGGCTTTCTAATGTCAGTAATCATGCTTTTAAGTGACGTTGCATGTGTCTGGTAAATTTGCCGAAGCTAGTCTATGATGCCCTATAATTCATACCAAAATGTTATGATATCTGTATAAACCCGCGTCCTGATGGAGGGGGCATTCTGCCCCCCCTCTTGTTGTTTTTCTTGAATAGCTAAAAACGGCGGCGCTCAGTGCCGCCAAATTTTCCGTACCTTTTGAGACATCAATTTGACACCAGCTCATACAAAATTTCAAGTCATAGGTCATCTTAGGTCAGGAGTTATTGAGGTCAAACTAAGGTCATAATCTAGCAAAAATGAGCAAAAAAAACATGCAATCTTGAAACGCTCACCAAATCTACAGTTACCAAGCAATTTGAAAGTTTTTTATATTGTCATGTAGACAAAAAGCGGCGCAACAAAACAGCAATCTCGGATTTTCAAAATTTTGTTATTTTTACCCTAAAAAAATCAACAATTAGATTTTTTATAAAAAAGCAAAAAAATCCCAAAACTTTTCTTATTTCGAAACAACCGGAATATATATGATAGTCTCTCTCTCTTCTATCTACATACCAAATGTTAGATCGATCCCTTCCTTATTGGCTGGCGAAGTTAAAGCAAAAAAAAAAAATGTTCAAAATTGATGACGTCAAATTTTCGAACTCAATTTTTAGCAATTCACCACATAGCGCAAAACAAAGTCAATCATTAGACTCCCCGTGACGAGCTTCATCGAATCGATGCCCATTTTATGCAAAAATATTAACCCGCGCCCCACTGGGGGGGGGGGCTATTCATAGCCCCCCCCCTCCCGTTTTTCTGCAATAACTTCCAAACCGCTTGACGTATCGACGCCAAACTTTCAGTACCTTCGGCTGCATCAATTTGACACCTTGTGTCAAGATAGGACTTCGTAGCTACCATAGGTCGGCCGGAAATGACGTCAGAGTGACGTCATGTTCGGCCGATTTCGACGCAAAACATTGAACCACGGCAATCGCTCCCAAGAGCTCAGTTTTTAAACTAGATCCAATTTCTTTGCATGATAGGACTCAGAATAGACTGCGCTATCAAACTGCTATCTCGGATTTTCAAATTTTGAAATTTTTGAAAATTATATATAATAAAATTCAAAAATTATAATCTATATTTTTTCAAAAACTTTTTGACTTTTCGAAAAAAAGGAATATATGTGATAGAACACATGCTTATGACCCCGTTTCCATGGGCATCACTGATCCGGATCAGTGCCTCGTAAGGGATTAGGCTGCCCATGGAAACACCCGTAATCCCTTACCGCTGATCCGGATTCTAATCCAGCTTCGAAAGAAGCTGAGCCGTTACGATAGGGATTAATGTTTGACTTTTTAATTTTCTTATTTTCATGTTAATTGTTTTAATGGGCCTGGATGCATATATCACATTAGAAATATTTTATTTAAATTATACTATTACTAAAATGATATGTTTCAAAATTTGGGCTATATTATTATAGATTTAGGTAAACCATTGGAGATATTTGTTTGTGCATTCCTCCTGCACGGTGTCATGCATTCCGTTGCGCAACAGCATCCAACCATCAGTTATCTTGCTAAGATCTATTGTGCCAATATTCTTAATCTATTTGTTGGTGTTAGATGGCAAATCAATTTTGCAAACTTTTCCAGCATTTTTTCATTACCCATGTAATCCCTTACAGCACAAATGTAGACTTTCTCGATGTTGCATCATTTGCCTGTCAACTATTTTGACATATAAGTTTAGGACGACGGTTGCAGAGTGCCGCGGTGGCGCAGCGGTATGATTTTCGCTTTTTGAGCCAAAGGTCTCGGGTTCGAAACTCGGGGTCGCCCGAAACGTTTTCTGAAGTAATGAAAGACGCACAAATTGCTATGTAAATTTATTTGTTTTTATTTTTTAACATGAATCGAACTGAAAAATTAGTTATTGTAGAGAGTTTGGAAAATTTTCCCAATAGCCGAGTTTGCTATCGGTATGATAAAAGAAAGCCAATCTTCAGGACGGAATATCCTAGTCGATTTTTGCACAAGACCAGGCAAAAATGTTAGCTGGAGTTTTTATTAATTGCCAAAGTGCGCCATACTCGTCCCTCCTAAGCCGATCAGTAGCGGCTGAGCTCTTATTTCACTGATCCGGATCAGTACCGGCTTTGCCTTGCTTTGCCCATGGAAACGGCCCCAGTCATCCGGATCAGTAGCGGCTTCACTGATCCGGATACGAATCCCCTTGCCCATGGAAACGTAGTCTATGACTTACTCTAGCAAGTTTTAGCTAAATATCTTCAAAAATGGCCAAGTTATACGCATTATTGCAAAAAATTCACAATTATTAATTTTTCAAATCAATTTTTCAGTACGTTTTTGACATCGTACACCAATAAAAATAGCACCATCGTGTTTCTAAGCTCAAACTGCATCCGATAGACACCTTTTTTGTGAAAATTTTCAACTTCAAAATTTGTCCTTTTTTGACCTGAAAGTGACCTGATTTAAGCTAAATTCAGCTCAAAATGACCTCGAATGACACAAACGACATCAAATTCGAAATCTATGGCCTAAATGGACCATAAAACATGTGTCACGTGACTGACGCATGATATAATATTTCCGTGACCTAGGATGACCTGACCCTGACCTGAAAATCAAAATACAAGTTTGGTACCCTCAGGGCATCTAACCCTCGCATGTGTAGGGGGGGTCGGATGGACCCCCCCCCCTATGGTTTTTCGCGAATAACTCGCGTAAATAGCGGCCGATCGCGACGAAACTTTCAGTACCCTCACATTGATCAATTTTACACCTACCCTGAAAATTTCATGACCCTGACCCAAATGACCTTTGACCTGTGACCGCTTCTCCGAGACCATGTTTGGCCGGAATCGCGATTCTGCGTATGTCGGCTCGCATTAGCCGCGCGTTTGCAAGCTTTTCGTGGTTTCAAACGTTCAAACATGTGATTTGATGTTGCTTCCATGCATTAGGGTGGGTGTCAAGGTCACCTGAAGGTCAGGTCAGGTCATTGACCTTTGGTGACCTCGGGTGACCTCGGCTCACTTTTTCGAGCTGTACATGTTTCTAGGCTAGTTTTTGGAGCTGAATTCGAATTTAGCAACCATTTGAACATTTACGAAGCAGTTTTGGTGCCTTCGTAACATGTTACGAAGCTGTCCGAGGCGGTTGACACGTACTACGAATACCCGTCACGATGCCTACTGGTTGACCTGACCTGTCCTGACCCCGACCTGGTCTAAATGCTTAAAGACATCATCTGTGATCAAAACTAACACGATATTCGTGATCAGCACCCCGAAAAACCCCTTAGCAGCCACACTTTACGACTTTCTAACAGGTCCCGACTTTCCCGACTTTGGGTCATTGACCTGACCTGGAAGGTCACCCAATGACCTAGGACCTTAAAATTGGGTATCATCGGCTTCCTCTCGTCACGGGCAACACGCTCGTTTTTTTCCGCGAAGCTCTAGCTCGATCAGGGGCCAAACGGCAAGGGGGGGGGGGTCCAACCGACCCCCCCCCCCCCCTACACAATAGAAGCTGGCAAACGCCGCACACATGCGAGGGTAAAGCATCTGTTCACGAGTGTGTAAACAAAAGAGCCTGATTTGACTTGTAAGACGGCGGCCAGAGCCCAAAATGTGAACAAGCCAAAATGCCAATAATTTTTACTTTGACCTGACCTGTGACTTCATCAAATGAAATTAGGTTTCGCTCGACAGTTTTTCCGGGGCTATCAGACGCCGTTTGAATTTTGACGATCGGCCCAGTAGTTTCCGAGTTAGGAGGGGGGCTATGAAGAGCCCCCCCCCCGTAGGGCGTGTTATACGCAGACCCCAGTGGGGCGCGTGTTAAAATCGAAAATTGGCCTTATTTGACCTGACTTTGACCTGACCTTCACCAGAACATATCCTTACTGTCCCCAAAGGTTGCCGGACCCACATAATTGCATTTGTCCTGTAAAATGGACCATAAAACATGCACTGGCGGATCCAGGCTTGCGTTTTGGGGGGGGCCAACTCATGCTGGAGCCAAACCTAGGGTACCCCCAAATCCTGTTTTCTCATCGGATTTAGGCCATTTATTTTTCGTCACAGCCCCGACACTATGATTTTTTTTTTTTAACTAGAAAGAAAAATATATAAATGGTAGCCCACCCGACCCATGCCTTTCTCCAACGCAACTCGTTGTCCAGACGTAAATATGCTGCCTTTATATTACTTTGTAAGCACTTACCATTGCTTTTGTCGACCAGTTAACCCGCTTCGAGTCAGTGCTTGGGTCCCTTTGCGGGCCGGGAGGTGGTAAAACACCTCCTGTCTAACTCGGCTCCTAGGCCACGCACTGATTGAACTATGTTTCATTATCGTTTGGGGGAGGGCACCTATCCGTGCTTCTATCCTCAGGATACTGAAAACCATCTCCTCCAAGCCGCAACCCCCCTCCGGGCTGGACAGGCAACTTTATCTCATGCGGGCTGCTCCCTTGGAGCGGCACCGCTGCTCCTGAGGGAGCGCACCCCGTAGCCGGGTGCAGTGAGTGCCTTGGGGCTGGGTGGCCTGTCCTCTGGACGGGCTCAGCCCCGGCGACTCACTAGGGTGCCTGCCCAGACCAATGTCTCCCCCTAATTCCTATCATCCTTCCGGCTCTGCAATGGTCTTGTCGACCGAAAGGGCCTAACCCAACAAAACAAACAAACAAACAAAAATTGGGGGAGGGGGCAAACGGGCCACTTTAGACCTCTGGGAAGGTGGCATGGCCCTAAATGCCCCCTCCCTGGATCTGCCAGTGTAAGAGACCATTGGAGCTGCAGTTGGGTACCTCAGACGTCAGGGTACGCCCTCAGATGTATAGGACTCGCATGGAGACCTCTTATGCTATAGTGGACTGAAAGGACCCAAAGGAGCCTGTCAAGGGCTCCCGGAGATAGACGTGGGCCCTCAGGAGCCCGCCAGAGCCCCCAATAAGGGATAAGTGAGGCATACCAAGTGCCTGCAATTGCATATTGCATAAGCCATAACGCCTTTACAAATCAATATATTATGTATCAGTGGCAGATCCAAGGGGGGCCACATGGGTCATGACCCCCCTTGGTGCCCGGGGGCACCACAGGCGTGTCAGGGGCACCACCGGCCTAGCAGGGGCACCACCAGCCCGCCAGGGGCACCACAGGCCTAGCAAGTAGCAAGGGCACCACGGGCCTGTGAGGGGCCCCACAGGCTTGTCAGGGGCACCCCAGGTCTGTCAGGGACACCAGAGACCTGCCAGTGGCGCCGCCGGCCTCGCAGGGGCACCATGGGCCTGTCAAAGGGGCACCAGAGACCTAGTAGGGATACCACAGGCCTTACAGGGGCACCACCGGCCTTACAGAGGCACCTTGGGCCTGTCAGGGGCATCACAGTCCTGTCAGGGCCCAGGGGCACCAGCGGCCTAGCAGGGGCACCACAGGCCTGCCAGGGGCACCACCGGCCTCGCAGGGGCACCATGGGCTTGTCAGGGGCCCCACCGGCCTCGCAGTGGCACCACCGGCCTCGCAGGGGCACCACCGGCCTCGCAGGCATCACGGCATCACGCAGGTCGCAGGGGCACCTTGGGCCTGTCGGGGGCATCGCGGGCCTGTTGGGGGCACTTAAGGCTTGTCAGGGGCACCACAGTCCTGTCAGGTCCCAGGGGCATCAGCAGCCTAGCAGGGGCACCCTAGGCCCGCCAGAGGCACCACAGGCCTGCCAGGGTCCAGGGGCACCACAGGCCTAGCAAGGGCACCACGGGCCTGTCAGGGGCACCTCAGGCTCCCGTGCTACCCCCCCCCCCCCCCCCCGGATCCGCCAGTGATGCCACACCACGCGAAACACCGCCAACTACCAGCTGCCGCGCCATAAACACGTGCCAACAACAGTCTTTTTTTGAAGGTCGACTCCGCTCGCGCAACTTTTGACTGACCCTCACTGCTACCATATTGCTTCCATATTATGCTGTGGAAACTTTACTTCACCAAGTGGCTAAAAACCTCCATCAAGGTATATTTTCTTAGAAATTTTTCTGACGTTTTGGGGGGGGGGCCAAACAGGCCACTTTAGGCCTTTGGGGGGGGCCATGGCCCCCGTGGCCCCCCCCTGGATCCGCCAGTGAAAACATGCATCACATGATATTTTCATATTCTGACCCTCAGTGTCCTGACCTCTGTTACCTGACCTGGTATCAGTGACCTCAAATAGCAAAATATGTGTTTTATGGACAATTCTGCATCGATGATTTTCAATGACACGCGTTTTATTCGTTTTTACATTCCTTGAAAACCCTGTAAACGGTGAAAATTCGACATTTGACCTGACTTGTGACGTCATCGGCTAGGCCGAGGTCAATAAAGTTGGGTCACTAGGTAGTTCCCCGTTGGGGCTATCCAACGCCGTTTGCTTTTTGTCGCTATGTTGTGTGGTTCTTGAGATCTTAGGGGGGCCAAAATTTCCCTACCTTGGCCACACCTGCTTATCTCGAAAATTAACAAAATCTGAAAACGCGAAAGACAATCGGTAGGTAGATAGCTCGCTACATGAACCTTGAGAATCACACGGTCATTTTTCGACCACACCATTGCTGAGGTCATTGGAGGACACCAAATGTAAAATTATCACGAGAAATATTCCCGACTTGAACAATTTTTGCAAATCGGTGCATACCTCGTGAAGAAGATTAAGAGCTACAGTCGCCGAAAAGCGAATTCGATAGCCCTTTCGAAGCTATTTCGCTACCATGTCCTCAGATTCGACCTCAGATCAACGGTCTGTCGACTGACCCAAAGAGGGCAAAACCGCCAAAATAGATGGATTTTGCTGAAGCAATTTTACCAACAATTTTTGCTGTTACTTTCGCGTCAATAATTGCATCATATTTTAGCACCATTGTGTTTCTCTCTTTGATACGCATCAAATGAACTATGTAGAAGTTGAACTTTAAATGTCAATTTCAAAAGTGATCTCAGATCAAGCTTATGACCCGATCGGAAAAGGACGTTTTGCATATTTACCGATTCGTAGGTATTGATGAGCTGAACACATTCCACGTGATTTCACCGCCATACCATCACAATGTTTCCATTATTAAAGCTATTCGCGAAAAACTGTTGGTGACCTTTTATTACGTAACATAACCCTCTGAGCGACCACCGCCCATTAGTTGAATGCTGTCCATTGCATATGGGTGGAATGGTCATGTTTCTGAAAATAGCTTGTGGTTTGATGTGTTTGTTCAAAGCAGAACACATTTGTACGCGTCCTTCATTCCCTTATAATGGTGAGGTGTCACAAAGCTAACCAGATTTCAGGCCCATACATAACAACTCGAGGTGTACACGTTGGCATTGATATTTGATACTCTCATACAATTTAAGGAATTTCGAAGGTTTAAAAGGCAAGCCATTGAAATTCGAAATGACAGGGTCGCAAAGTTTTTTTTTACAGGCATGGTTACTTAACCCGCGCGGGGCCGGGGGGTAAATTTTACCCCCTCACGAATTTTTGCAATATCTCGAAAACGGCGGCGCGCAGCGCCGCCAAACTTTCAGTACCTTTTCTTACATCTATTTGACACGTTCCCTGAAATTTTAAGTGAAATCCCTCGGAATTTTTTTTAGAAAATGACGTTTTAGTGACGTCATGTTCGCCATTTTCGCCTCAAAAACGGCAAAATTTCAAACGCCGCTAACATCTTCATTTTTAAGGGAATCAAGACGTAACAAAAAAGGTTACCTATACGTGATTCTACTTTGTCTATTAAATGGCTATCTCGGTTTGTTGAAAAATTTTGATTTTGGCCCAATTTTTTCTCTAAAAAAACTGACTTTTTTGGGAAAATAATTATAAAATCTAAAATATTGCATGTATCGAAAAAACCGGAATATATGTCAGAGAAGTGGTATATGTGCACCTACATACCAATTTTTAGAAGAATCGGTTCAAAAATGTGGAAGTTATTCAAAGTTTATGACGTCACGACAAACAATTTTTTTTGAAAAAAAAATGATTTTTTTGAAGTTCTAGACCTCGTACGGAAACAAAAATAGCACTATTCGATTCGCCGTGAAAAACTGCATCAGATAGACACCTTTTTAGGCCTTAACAACCAACTTAAAAATTTGACCTCACTTGACCTGACCTTGACCTGACCTGAAATTCATCCAGATGTGGTCCATATCACCTATTGAGTGTGCCTTTTGAATTCTATTAATAAAATGACCCATAGAACATGTGTCGCACATGCCCTTTTCTACATTTTGTTTTTGGTGACCTGACCTGACCTGACCTGACCTTGACCTTGACCTCTGAATGATATTGTATGCAAGGAATATTGTTTTGGTAGCCTAAGAACACGTTTTGGGCAATCAGTCTCAGTCCATGACTCCATTCTTCGGCAACTACGGTGCAAGGCCGATACTGTAGAAACTTTCAAGTTGTACCCTTGACCTGACCTTGACCTTGACCTCAAACTTTAAATTAAGTACATGTTTTTAGTTTTTCGTGATGAGATCTTTTGATTGGTGTTTGAATTTTCCAAATCGGACCATTAGTTCGGGAGATAACAGGGGGGGTAAAATTTACCCCCCCCCCCAGCCCCTCTCGTTCGGCTGGTCGCTGGAGACCCCAGCCCCGCGCGGGCTAACCTGACCTGACTTTAGATGACCTCAGATAAAAAAAAATTGCGCACGATGCGAAATTGATGTTTGATAAGATACAATGAGTTTCACGGCACTGCTCGCCGCGATCTTTTTCGAATAAGCAACAAAAAAAACTGAATAGTGTGGTCAAAAGCGCCCCACAAGCAGTTGAAGGTAAATCTGTGCCTGAAA
The DNA here is from genome assembly GCF_019059575.1 of Amphibalanus amphitrite. NCBI lineage: Eukaryota > Metazoa > Arthropoda > Thecostraca > Balanomorpha > Balanidae > Amphibalanus > Amphibalanus amphitrite. The sequence goes on along the minus strand of NW_024882536.1, from coordinate 237,596 downwards.
ACGGCTCAAATCATAGTTATTTCTTACTGCTTCATGATTACCTTGCTGACGTCCACGTCACCATAAAACACCGGATAAAATCCGCTAATCGAGACTCATAACAGCTCCCGATTTCGCCACTTTAATCACAATATGCATTGAATAATTATCGTCAGTCAGCAGTTGAGCAGGTACCTGGTACCCTAGCGGTCAAACGCCTCGCTGCATTAACACTGCCCTGCACGTCGCTCGCTTTCCACATAGAGTAGAGACCAATTGCTGAAGCTGCGGTGTAGCTATGGATGCGCATTAGCTTGTAGGCATTACTTTTGCTTAAGTTTTCCGCAGTAATACAGAGAGCATATTGCAGGCCGTTGGGGAAACATGTAGGTATTTTTATGCCCCGAAAATATATCAGACTATTTAAAACTAGTCTCTAGTAATATAGAACATGCTCTCCGTATTACTGGAGAGCATGTAAGCTAAATTTTGCAGTCCTCTGCCGAATATCAAAATTGGAAAATGCAATTAAGTCAAATTCGACAGGATATCAGATCAGTTAGGTATTGTTTGCTGTGAGCAGTCAAAATAAGTTTCTTATTCACCTAAATCATTCAGACTGATCAATACAAGATACTACACTAGATGCTATGTAGACCTAGATGCAGGCGCGGATACAAGGGGGGGGGGCCATGGGGGCCATGGCCCCCCCCCCTTGGCCGATTTTTTTTTCAAAAATAAAATAAAAAGTTAAAAAGTTAAAAAGCTGAAAAGGGGGCCTCCTGAAAATAAAGTGGCCGAAATCCGATGAGTTTTTTTTTTTTAACCTACCCACTTAGTTATTTCTTAGAAGACTAGCTGAGAAGACTTCTTTGTTAGAAGATTGGTAAAGCTTTTCATAACTTGGAGGTCTCTTATACTCACAGAGATGACCACTTTTACAGGGCCTCCTAACCTGCACAGAGGGCCTCCAAGCCTGCACAGATGTTGAGATGTTGCCTGAACAGCTAGATAAGCTCAATAGACGCAGTTTTTTTTTGGGGGGGGGGGCAACAAGTGGGAAGATGGGGCCTCCAACAGGTGGGATTATGGGGGGGGCCTCCTGGTTTCTAATGGCCCCTCCCTTGGAGATTTTCTGGATCCGCCCCTGCCTAGATGCTGTATATTAGATGGTATATACGGCGGAATTGTATGCTACAATTAAAAATCTGAATACTGCCATACGTCCATATATATTATCTACCTATGGTATCGCGAAAATATGTCGCAAAGGTTTACCTTTACCTTTATGCGTACAGTTTGTGAAAGATAAGTGGCAACATATTTATTGTGAACAGTTTGATGCATGCATGATAACCGTATAGAACCTACCCATTACAACTGGTCACAATGTAGGCCTACGGAGCATGTGAGGAGCAGCGTTTGACTGAACTCGGACAGTCGAATGAGTTTAAATGATGGAAAAAAATTGTCAAAAATGTTATGCTTGTATGTTTTTATGTTGCACCGTTTTAACCATTCTTTTGGGCTTCAATTCATCCGAACATTCAAAAAACCATAAGTAAAACTAATTCTTAAAATAGTTGATCTTAAGCAAAAGAGATGTAACCCGGCCGTATTACGTATTAGAGAGAGACGTATTACTCGGACAGCTGATAGTTCGGCTTTTTTCGTCTTCCTCCGGGTCAGTCGGACACTCCTGTGTCACGCTGGTCCCATGTCATTGCTGTTCTGTTGACCTTTGACCTATCCGTCCTGTTCCTGCGGTCCTCTGACAGCCACCCCTGTCCTGTTCCTGCGGTCCTCTGACAGCCACCCCTGTCCTGACGGCCGGTTCCTGCTCCCGCGGCCTCTGACAGCCGGTTCCTGCTCCCGCGGCCTCTGACGCCCCCCCCCCCCCCCGTCCACCCCACGTTCCCCCGCTCCGGGGCCCTCTGTCGGTGCTGATAGGCCCCCTGCTGCAGTCCTCTGACGGCCGCGCTGCAGGCCTCTGACGGCCGCGCTGCAGTCCTCTGACGGCCGCGCTGCGCTCGGCAGGCGAAGGAGCGAGTTCAGCGCTGCAGGGTTCGTACTGGGGCGCTACCGAGAGCCAGCCAGCGGCTCCCCATCGGACAAGCTGAGCGGCACCTCGGAGGGCACCAGTCAGCCGTACACCGACGACGGCACGGCCGTCACCGGCGAGACAGAGAGGTGAGGACACCAGTCACCGGCGAGACAGAGAGGTGAGGACACCAGTCACCGGCGAGACAGAGAGGTGAGGACACCAGTCACCGGCGAGACAGAGAGGTGAGGACGGACACCAGTCACCGGCGAGACAGAGAGGTGAGGACACCAGTCACCGGCGAGACAGAGAGGTGAGGACACCAGTCACCGGCGGGACAGAGAGGTGAGGACGGACACCAGTCACCGGCGAGACAGAGAGGTGAGGACGGACACCAGTCACCGGCGAGACAGAGAGGTGAGGACACCAGTCACCGGCGAGACAGAGAGGTGAGGACGGACACCAGTCACCGGCGAGACAGAGAGGTGAGGACGGACACCAGTCACCGGCGAGACAGAGAGGTGAGGACACCAGTCACCGGCGAGACAGAGAGGTGAGGACACCAGTCACCGGCGAGACAGAGAGGTGAGGACACCAGTCACCGGCGAGACAGAGAGGTGAGGACACCAGTCACCGGCCGAGACAGAGAGGTGAGGACACCAGTCACCATCGAGACAGAGAGGTGAGGACACCAGTCACCGGCGAGACAGAGAGGTGAGGACACCAGTCACCGGCGGGACAGAGAGGTGAGGACGGACACCAGTCACCGGCGAGACAGAGAGGTGAGGACGGTCACCAGTCACCGGCGAGACAGAGAGGTGAGGACACCAGTCACCGGCGAGACAGAGAGGTGAGGACACCAGTCACCGGCGAGACAGAGAGGTGAGGACGGACACCAGTCACCGGCGAGACAGAGAGGTGAGGACGGTCACCAGTCACCGGCGAGACAGAGAGGTGAGGACACCAGTCACCGGCGAGACAGAGAGGTGAGGACACCAGTCACCGGCGAGACAGAGAGGTGAGGACACCAGTCACCGGCGAGACAGAGAGGTGAGGACACCAGTCACCGGCGAGACAGAGAGGTGAGGACGGACACCAGTCATAGGCGAGACAGAGAGGTGAGGACACCAGTCACCGGCGAGACAGAGAGGTGAGGACACCAGTCACCGGCGAGACAGAGAGGTGAGGACGGACACCAGTCACCGGCGAGACAGAGAGGTGAGGACGGTCACCAGTCACCGGCGAGACAGAGAGGTGAGGACACCAGTCACCGGCGAGACAGAGAGGTGAGGACACCAGTCACCGGCGAGACAGAGAGGTGAGGACACCAGTCACCGGCGAGACAGAGAGGTGAGGACGGTCACCAGTCACCGGCGAGACAGAGAGGTGAGGACATCAGGCACCGGCGAATCAGAGAGGTGAGGACACCAGTCACCGGCGAGACAGAGAGGTGAGGTCACCAGTCACCGGCGAGACAGAGAGGTTGTTTGTTAACCCAGCATTTTAGTATAATGAATGCTTGAAAGTTGTCCATTGTCCATTATCCATCACACAAACATATGACATTTGGATTCTGTTATTCGCAGCGATGACTTCCTGGACCGGGCGCTGGCGCGGGCGAGCCGGGCGGCGGCGGCGGCGGCGGCGGCGGGAGCGGCGGCCGCCGCGGCCGCCCAGATCCAGTCCTACACGCTCGAGTCGCCGCAGTCGGACGACTCGGAGCTGGCGCAGAGTTTCCGCGAGTACTCGCACTGACACGCGCCGCGGCGGTAGGCGGCGCCGGCCGGCCTGCCGCCGTCAGCGCGGTGCTGGCTGCCCTCTCCAGTACGGGTTACGGGCCGCGGTCCTCGGACTCAGACCGCCGGCCCGCCTCCGACGCCGGCGACTCAGGACTGGCCACCAGGAACTCCGGACTGGGGGTTCGACAATCGAGGTCCAAGACCTGTTATTTTCAGTCGCAGGCGTGTCATGTGATCTCTCGCCCAGTGGGCTGGAGCCCCTGGGTCCAAGTTCGATCTCCAAGAGCCGACCTCTCGGCTACCAGGTGTTTGAGTGTGCAGTGGTGCGGTCCGGGGCGTGGGTTCGCCTCGGCCTGGAGCTCTCTCTCTGCCTGTCTCGCCGGTGATACCGCTCGCTGGCGGTGCGAATGACGAGCTAGAGACTCGTGGACTCGGCCAGTGGGCCCCTGCTCAGAGACATGCCCGCGACCGGGCTGGACGCGACCGTACGCCGTTGTCCGCCGCACCGGCACGGCGCCTTTTTATTACCAGGTTTGTAGGCGAGTGATAGGTGGGCGCCGACTGTGGGGGCGCTGGGGCCGCCGTCCGGCCCGTCGCGGTTGCTGTCTGTATGTTGCGTGTCGCTTGGAACGGGGTGGCGGCTGGCTCACGGCAGTGTACCGATGTGTCCCGGTGGAGCGGCACAGCCGACCCGGGGCCGGCGTCTCAGATGTGTTGGGCGTGTCAGGGTCCGGGGGCTGGTGTCGCTAGCTGTGCTCGGGGCGCGGCCTGGCGTCAGATGTGCTAGGGGCGTAGATGGAGGCTGGTGCCGAGCTGGGGGTGCCCGAGCTCTCCCAATTCCACGCCGGCTTGGCTTTGGAGCCGCAGCAGACGGTGGAGTTCAAGGTCACCGCTAGGGCGGCGGCGGATTTGTTGCGCCCGGGCACCCCCAGCTCGGCACAAAGTTCCACCTATGGCTGGGGGTAGGGTGCCAGGACCCGGGGCCGGTGTCAGGTGCTGGGGTGCCAGGACCCGGGGCCGGTGTCAGGTGCTGGGGTGCCAGGACCCGGGGCCGGTGTCAGGTGCTGGGGTGCCGGGACACAGGGCCGGTGCCAGGTGCTGGGGTGCCGGGACCCGGGGCCGGTGTCAGGTGCTGGGGTGCCAGGACCCGGGGCCGGTGTCAGGTGCTGGGGTGCCAGGTTGCAGCGCGCACAATCTCCGCACAGCTCTAGAAATTCGCACAGCGTGTGCCACCTTTGAGGCACATCCGCGCGGCTGTTTGATACCACGCCCTTCGTCGCAGTGCCGCCTGATCGTGGCAGTGTGAGATGCGGCGCGATAGGACGGTGTCCGGAACCGGACGTCAGTCAGGTCGGTGCGGCGCGCTCCCTCGGCTGGCTGCCGTAGTAGCCGGGCGGGCCGGCGTCGCTCGGCGCCGGTCAGCAGCGGCTCGGCGCCGGTCAGCAGCGGCGGCCTCGCCACCGTCCGCCGTCCGGACCGGCGGCACGGCACCGGCCGTAGGTAGCGCGCGCCGCGCACCGGTCCGTGTACAACAGAGGGCGGACAACGCCCGTGCGGCCGGCGCGCCTCCTGTGATACACCGGCGACGTTTTCAATGGACACTCGCTCAAACCGTCTGCGCCGGTGCGCGTCCGTCTGGTGCGGCACCCTGTGTGCGGTGTGCAGTGGAACGGGGGCGATTCGGGCCTCTGCTGACCTCCAGCCGGCCCCGGCTCACGACTGGCTCGGCCGGACAATCACTCTCAGCAGCGCAGAACCGTTCACTTTCAGCAATATGTAACTAAGGTGTAGGTCATCCGCACTGCCAGATAGTATTCTATCTCTGTCCCTCGGCCGGCCAGCCCGATTCTCTGCTCTGTACGTCCGCGAGTAGCGTCTTCCTTCGTACTCTTTGTGCCGACTCAGTGTAGGTACCGTTATGTTGTCTTCTTCCCAACTTACTCTGTTTGATTTTACCGGTGATCCTGATCCGAAGGAGAAGGAGTCATATTTCAGATTTCTGTATAGGTTATAGTTATGTGTACCTACCTAAAAAATACCAGAAACTGGCTTTAGATTGTTATGCGTTTTGTATTCTCGGGGGTGAAAAACGCGACCCCTTTGTAGTGACATGTCTGCATCGCGACTTTTGTCTATTCTGAGTTAGCTTGCTGTTCAAAAACATCATTTACGAATATGTATTATCAACTGTGAGCGATGATTGCCCAGACTGAGCACAAGTGAGAATGAAGTGAACCGGTAAATATAGGAGAGATTGGTAAACTTTGAGAGAAAAACGCGAGTCAGTGAGTACCTATGCTTCTGAGTGATCGGAGGAGTAGTTAGTTAGTGAGCGTGTGATTGGCAATTGAGTCAATCAGTGAGTGAGTGAACCAGTGAGTGAGTGAGTCAGAGAAGTCGGGGATTGAGTGAGTGTGTGAGTGATTGAGTTATGGAGTGAGTGAGTCAGTAAGTAAGCGTGTTTGTCAGTGAGTGCGTGAGGTCAGGGACTTAGTAAGTCAATGAGTAGGTGAGTGAGTGAGTGAGTGAATGAGTGAATGAGTGAATGAGTGAATGAGTGAATGAGTGAATGAGTGAGTGAGTGAGTGAGTGAGTGAGTGAGTGAGTGAGTGAGTGAGTGAGTGGGTGAGTGAGTGGGTGAGTGGGTGAGTGAGTGATCGGCGCGGCCTGTGCAGTGCGGTCGGGGTCTCATTCTTACCACCTCCGCCGCCATTGGGCTTCACTTCACAGGTAGTAGCCGTGACCGCGCCGCTGTTCCGACGTATCTGCGGTGTGTCGGACGTGTTCCGACGTGTCTGCGGTGTGTCGGACGTGGGCTGACGTGTCTCCAATGTGTCGGACGTGGACTGACGTGTCTGCGGTGTGTCGGACGTGGGCAGGCCGAGGCAGGCCCCGCGGCCAGGCCGAGTCGTCCTGTCCCCAATCTACAGTGCCAAATACACATAAAAATGCATCGCGTCGTTTGTGCGCTGTTTGAATCACCTCGTGGTACAGCCCTCTGCAAACTGCGTGGTAGGTATTCTTTTTTCGACAAAACCGAGCATAGCGCGAATTCTATGCTATCGGTCACTCGGAAATCGTAACAGCAAGACGCGCGAGACTCCGCACCTTAGACTGGCATTATCATAGTATTCATTTTCCATCCAGTTGGGCAACAAAACCCAAAAGTTTATATTTGCCCCCAAAACAAACTTTTGCAATGTGTTGCCACACAGGGCTTATAATTTGTTTAATGATAGACCCAGTCGAAGGAGTGGAGCAAGGCGCATCTATTTGTAGTGAGTTCCGACCGACTGATATCATAGCCTTTGAGTTAGGTATTATCGGCATGTTGCATATCAGTCGATCCGTATCGTCGAGTTGAACACATCCAAGGCGTTTTCATCGCTCTAGCACGCCTCTATCAAAAGTTATTCGCAAAAACTGATAGATACCATCCGTGACCTGAGATGAACTCAGAGGCATAAACAGGGGTCACAGATATCATTTTCATGTTCAGTATGTCTTAGTTAGGTACTTGTTATTCAGTTTTATAATGGCTTTCGTGCAAAAAAACGCCTTTCAATTTTCTCCCATTGACTTTTAATGGGCAGGTCGCAAAATTGACCTGACCTTAGGTTATCGATATCAAAATTCTGAGATACCTAAACATTTTGTACCTATTGCTCTTAGCAATCGCTGAAAGTTTCAAAGCGATCTGTCACTCGGTGTAGCTATGGCAGACATTGAAACTTTTTATGAGGTGGGGTCACTTCAAGTGATCTGGTGACCTGACCTTGAATGACCTTGGTCTTAAATTTTTACAACATGTGTAGATTGATGCATGATAAGGTGTGCCAAAAACGCGCCGCCGTTTTTTTGAGATATTTACGAAAACCACAGGGTTCAAAAACCCCTCTAGCAGGGCACGGGTTAAATAATGTTGAGTGCAGAGCAAAAAACTACCTGGGGGTGGCAACCCCCCCCCCCCCCCATGTGCGGGCGAGGGTAAATGTTCATGTTTTTTCGTAGTTGTTCAAGAGGATAAGTATAAATATTACATTCATTCAGATATTTCGGTAATCGTTGTGGTACTATTGTTTCCAAATTAAGCTTGGTCCTCGCTGTGCCGCACCGCCGCGCTGTAGTGAATACCGTAAAGTGGGGCTATTTGAAACGGATTTTACTGTTCTTGGCCTATCTCTTCAAAACGGTGGATATTTCCTATTGCATGTAAATTGCAAAAACGTAGTTCTCTGTAACCGCTTTCAGATAGGTCAATTTAGGTTCAGCTAGTAACCATAAATAAAGTTATTTTTCTAATTGAAGCCTGTTTCAAATAGCCCCATAGTGTGGGGCTATTTGAGACAGTTTTAGTTGCAAGGATATTGAAGAAAATTGGTCAAGCTAGGGAGAATTCTTTTAATGCCATGCGATTGGAAATTACCTAAATTTTGATACTTCTGGCAAAAAGTATTTCTTTCAACTACAGTTATATAACCCTCATAGTCATAATCAATTTTTTCGTTTTTCGTTGAACATAGCATTTCGGTCTGCTAAAAAATTGCATTATTTTATGCTAGGGCTGTCATAATATGATGTGATCTTAAGCTCTAAAAATCACAGGATGATTATCTATGACTATTTCCAAGTAAACGATAGTGACATTTTCAAATAAAGTTGTTGTGTTTATCTCTGGTGGCGTAAAACATATAGGCAGAAAGTTGGTGGGGCTATTTGGACAGGCTCGCTAATGCATTAAACGCACCGTAATGCATTAAAAAATGGAAAGCAGTTTCCAAAATGGTTGAATGAATGATATGCATGATCGATTGTTCCATTGCACATCAACCTGTGAAGAAATAACAGAAAAAGGTCAAACGGTTTTGATTTTATACAGATTTTCCTAGATCACTGCATGTGCGGTAACCGGCCATCGAATGGCCGGTTACCGCACTGCATCAAGTACGGATACTGAAGGCTCACCTAACAGTAGGTAAGTGTGTATGATAAATAACCTTCAATGGTACTTATGGTCAACCAAAGTAGACATGGGTCGATTACCGACCCGGACCACGTCAGTGACTGATGAAACACTTTCTATGCACATTGCACATATTCATAAAGGTAACTAATATCGTCACAAACTGGATGGTCGTATTAAATTACAATGTGTAGGGGAAGCGGGGGTAACACCGCCACTGTGGGAAACACCGCCACCCCATCAGGCGGCGAAAGTATGAAATGTGAAGTGTAAAAAATCCGTTATTTCCTATTGACCGCACGAAGGTAAGCGTCTTCTGATTTGTGTTCCGGTGTTTCAGTGTAATCGAAGCTCAATGTGGGCATTTAAAGAAAAATGCACATTCTCTTATAAAAATTCGATGAGTTGGGAGCACTTTTGAATGTCTTTAAGTAGAGACTCATTTTGATTTACTTGATTACATCGAAAAATAACTGATCGGCTTTGTCCAGTAAGATAAGTTTGCTTGAACCGTGTAGTACATTCTTACCGCTGGCGATTTTTGCTTGTGATCACTTATTGGGGAACACCGCCACCCCGTGGCGGTGTTACCCCAATTGAGGTTGCGGTGTTTCCTGTTTGTAGCGTGATAAGTGATGAAACTCCAAAGACACGCTTTATTTATGTTCGTAGATGTTCCTAAGACGGGAATAAGCAGCTTATTTGATTTTTTACTTTATATTTTTCATGCATCCCGACCAAGCACTTGCCAGCTGTATAAAACTGGCAAACAGCTGATGAACCTATACCTATTTAGGTGTTCATTACCGATTATTTGCGAAAATTACCACTTACCGACAGGAAACTCATCGCACACGATCTCTGGACAATTAAAAGCTTTCGTAGGAATGGGTTGGGTTAACATCAACACCGGTGGCGGGGTTACCCACACAATTTGTAGGCAGCAAATATGCAAGGTATTTTTAAAAGTCGTGATACCTACATGAAAACCTTTTAGGAGCATGCAAAATAAGTACCTAAAACACGTGAGAAAATGTTTAAATATTGTAACCAAAACAATAACTACCAAGAGACTTCACACATATTCTCTCATTTTGGCGAAAAGCTTAGGGGGGCGGTGTTACCCCCGCTTCCCCTAAGTATTGCTTGCTGCTGTAAGTAGGTACCATGAACCTATGGCCAATTCATCGGTGTTCCTTTCCTTAGGTCCAACGTTTGATACACCTTAGGCAGATGGCGGTAAGTCTTTAGGATGGATCATATCACCTGTTTTAGGGCCTTGGCATCACAATCATCAGATGTATTTGGTATACGTTGAGGTTTGACGAGGTGGGTATCATCCATCGGGACTCTGAGACATCGGGTTACACAATTGTCACTACCGCTAACAATATATAATGTCATGTAAAATGTGCCTAGCCCATAAGTAAAACGATAGTTACGATGGATTAGGTTGCAAAGTTGTTAAAACTTCAACCATGTTATGCTGCAGGTAGGGGTGCTTTTCGTGTAACTTAAGTTGTGGTTTTTCTGTATTTCTCATCTAATGCCAAATTTCTTTCAAAATTTTTCAAAATTTTCAAAAAAAAACCTTTCCATGGAATTCATTGTTAAATTCCACATCAGCTTGAGCAAAAATTTATCAAAAATATCAAACGGTTATAATTTTACAGCAGTTTTACTAAACCACTGCCGTACATACCGTCTCAAATAGCCCCACTGTCTCAAATAGCCCCACTTTACGGTAGTGCACGCCGAGACCGAGGATTTACGGGGAGGTAGACTGACTGCAGCACTCTGGTGTTCACCGGGATAGTCTACCATTCCAGGCTTGTGTGCCTGGCTAAACGAGCCGTGTCAGCCGCGCTGAGTCAGTGCCGGACATCGTGGCTTGGGACCGCGCCTGGGGCAGGGACGCCTGTGTGACCTTTGATTGCGACACACCTGACTCGCTCGGTTACGGTGGGTCAAGACCGGCCGGGCCAGTCCGGCGAGCATGGCTGGATAAGCAGTACGGCATGCTGTCTGTGATGGCAATAACACCGGACGTCATTGCTGAACACATTTCAGCGCGACAAAACCAGTTTTTATTTTTCCTAGATGAGGATGGGTTGTAAGCAGTTCTGCCTGCGTCAGCAGACTCAGCACTCACCAACCACTAAAAATGTTCAGAACCATGCGTTCCGTAATTATAACTTTCTGTCCATAGCACCATCCGTTGGGTAGGTGATGTCAAATATCCTAGCCCAGCTGGGGCATTCCACGATAGATCGTACCACTTTTTTCCAATTTGACACCCTCATCTCTCGGATTTTGACGATAATTGGTCTAAGGGACAATCAGGGGCTCTGAATCCTCCTGTGACAATTTCAGGCTAATCAGATTAGTAGTTTTTGAGTTATAATGTACATATAACATGTTTTGGATCTTGCGTTGCAGCGCCAAGTTTGGCGGGCTGTAACTCTAAGACGGATAATCCAAATGCCAATTGCTATATGGCATTGAACTTGCATTGAAACAAAGAATAAGATGCATTTTTAAAATTTTGAAATATAAACTATTTTTGATATATAATACAACGAGTTTCCTTTCATTTGCATTGTTATGCCTTTGGGACCAATTTTTTTGAATTTTTATTTACTTAAAAACATTTTTGGACCATTATTAAGTAGTATGCAAAAAGCCTAGGAAGGTGTTCTTTCTATTAATGTACTTATTTTGCGTCACCGTAATGGTCTCGAATTGTGATTTCGGGAAGAGAGCCTACAAATGGCGTGGTTAAGCTGCCTAGTGACATCACTGGTTACTGAAAGTCCAATCGAAGTCATTTTTGCCTCACGTTTGCATTGTTGACCTTGCGTGACGTCATTCGTACGTCACTAGGGTCATAAGAGTTTTTCGTCAATAACTCTAGATCAAATTGAGCTAGAGAGACGGGAAAGCTACCAATGGACTCGGGAAGACCTTGCGAATCGAATGATGTGCAATATGATCTCATTCACCCAGCTTCGTGGCCTGACCCGACTGTTAACCATCTCTGTGGCGGCGCTGTTTGTCCAGCGCCGCGCTGCACTGGTTGGCTTTGCCGCGGACTCGGGGCGGTCACGTGATGCCCGGGGGCTGGCTGCCGGCTGGGCCGCCCGGTCGGGGCGCGGAGCCAAATACACGGCAGTGTGCTGACCCGAGGTCAGCGACTTAAGCTGACCTTACCAGAACAAACAGTATACCATTCGACGCGCCGGAGCTAGGCAAACACAAAGAAGCTAAAATTGCGGCTCTGCGACCATTTGTTGCGAAGTTATCTACCAAAAACCGGACCCGTAATTTGGGTCACTTGAAATGACCTCAGGGGTCACCACTGAACCAGACACCTTAAAATGTGGTATCATCCGATGCATCTTGTAACGGCGCATATGCTCGTTTTTTTTCCGCAAGGTTCTAGCTCCATTAGAGGCGAAACGGCGAGCTGGGGTCGTACCGACCCCCCGGAAACCCATTTTGTATGCATTAACATTTAAAATGAGGAACTTATAGAAAGAACACCTTTCTTATTTTTTGCATGTCGATTTTAAATGACTTGAACTTTATTTTGAAGACATAAAAATGGCAAAAGTTTTGGTCCCAAGGGCCGTTAAAGACAATTAAAAAAAATATTACGACTTTTTTAATATGTAAAGCTTTTCATTCCAATTTTTAAAAAAGCTGTATTAATCTTTGATTCATCGTTAGTTCAAAGCTGTTTACCGTTTGTTACTTGCTTAGCTCGTTTTTGAGTTATAGCTCATCAAAGTCACCCTTACAATCTGGCGTTTAGAAAATATTATGCAATGTAGCTCAAAAAGTTTTCATCTGAGAAGTCTAATATTTTGGAAGCTGTTTTTGGAGCCTATGATTACCCCTAGTACCAATTTTCATTCAAATCTGAGAGATGAGGGTGACGGGCCTGGTACGATCTATCGTGGAATGCCCCAGCTATCAGCCTATCATAATCTAAAAAAGGCAGACATTCAAATGGAACTGCCCTTTAGTATGCTCAATGCTTACGCGGTAGAGTATGTGACAAAATGATCGATGAACATTTTGCGCTAAGCGCATGTGTTGCAACTTCGCATTACCTATGTGTGCATGTGTGTTTTTGAAAACGTAACTCCGCTGCGGTTCGAACACACAACCCATCTAATCGAACTTCACCGTTCTATCGTCACGCCACCGAACCGCTACAAAGTGCAGCGGAAACTGGGGGGGGGGGGGTAGCCGAGCGTTCGAGCTGCACCCCTCCCCTCCCTCGCCGCCCGGCAAGGCGGGTCGGGTCGGCCGGCCGTGGCCCGCCGCACGCCTGCTGTCGGCCGGTCAGTCAGCTGACGGCCCGCGGCTGCTGGTGCTGTGCGGGTTGCCTACCTGCGAGGGGCTTCCGGCTCCGTCCGGCGCCGGCCCAGGTGGACTGAGAGAGAGAGAGAGCTGGGCTCTTGACCCTGCGTTGGTCTGATGTGTATTGAGCTCACCATAAGCCAATACAGTGAGTGGACTAGAGAACCAAGGATTAATGTGCACAAAATAGCACCAGCAATTGGCGAGCAATACGTTACAAGAACTGAAAGCAATCTAACAAGTAACACATACACAATATAAGCAGACGTATTTGTTATTTTTTAGCTGAATGGACCAACATAACAGTACAATGTTTACTAGCACAAATGCAACGAATTTGTGCTGGTGTCGGAATTCGCATAGCATTTATCGCAGTCAGCAGGGGCGTAGGCATGGGGGGCCACTGGGCCATGCCCCCCCCCCTTTGCGATTGGAGGGCGCCTTCGGCGCCCTCCAATCGCGAATGCAATTGTGATAGAATGGAATCGAAAAACAATCGCGACCGGATACGTAAGCCTATAGGATCGCTGCCTTCCTGCCCACTGGTGCCCTCATTTGATCGGTGTACTCCTACCTATTGGTGCTGTCCTGTAAATAGGCGCCCTCTCACCCGAGTCCCGAAGGCGCCCTCCTGTAGGTCGCCACCCTGCTACACATTGCTACCCTTCTGCTGGTCGGCGCCCTCATAATTATTGGCGCCCTCCTATCTATTGCGCCCTCATGTGAAATTTTGATGGCCGCCCTCCTCTCCCTTTTGGCACCCTCTTGTTGAGTGCCGCCCTTCTAGCCATTGGCTCCCTCCTACCTATTGGTTTCCTAGTCCCTCCTGTTGAATGCTAATCGGGGCCCTTCTACCTATTGGCGCCCTCGTGTTGATCGCCGCCCTCCTATCCACTAGCACCTTCCTGTTAAATCGGCGCCCTCCTCACAGACGCCCTCCTGTTCAATGTCATCCTCTTGGGCAAAGGCGCCCTCCTCACCATTGCCACCCTTCTGTTAATCGTCACCCTTCCACTCATTGGCGACTTCCTGTTGATGACAGCCCTCCTACCCATTGGCGACCTCTTGTTGATCGCCACCTTCCTATCTATTGGTGCTCTCCTGTTCCTTGCCGCCCTCTCACCCATGGTGGCACCCTCCTGTTGATTGTTGATCGGAGCCTTCTTACCTATTGGCGCCCCCTTTTGATCGCCGCCCTTCTACCCATTGGCGTCCAAGTTTCGGTGATTGAAGGTGCTCAACACTGTATGCATCTGTGAGAAGGTCATGAGGGCTGGTCGAGGAAAGTTGGATGAGAAGCCCGAGAAGGCTAATCGATCTCATGAGGAACAGCCCTGTTATGGTTTCTCTTTCTGTTGTTGCCGCCTTCTCGTTGTGCGCTTGTGTTTACGCACCTCGCGATCCGGTATCAATCCGATATGGTGATCTGGTGTGTATGCCACCGCCAAAAAACTTTTCTACATCGTCACTCATGGGCGAAGCAATTTCTACACAGCTTGTGTGGCACCGGCCCCACCAAACCTTAGGTATTTTTACATCTTCAAATTTGGTAAAAGAGTGGGAAGAGCTTTGAACAGTGAGCACGCAAAAGATGTGCCTAAAAAGCGGAGGAAAAGGCTGTTTTCAAAAATTTCGCCTTCGGCGCAGCATTTCACAAACTCTTCTTTACTAGGAACTTAGTACCTATGTCAATAACTTGCAACCTTTTTGTCACGTGTGAGATGAGCCCGCGCCAGGAGGTTTCTTCAGACATGCGGTTAAAAAAGATCCGAAAAGGTGCCACTACGTTACGAGCTTCCGTTTTTTTCCTGGGGGAGAGAGGGAAGTGGGTGAGCGGGAGGGGCACACCTTTTGGTACATTGCTCTTAAACGTGCTCTAAAAATGCAAACCATAGTCGCTAAAAGCAAGGTCATCAGGTCATGTCAAGTGATCTAACTTAAAAAAAAAGTTTTAAGCATTGTCACTTAAGCTGAGCGGGTGACTTGACCTTTTTTGGCCTGGAGTAAAAACAAAATAGACACGATGCCAAATCAATGCAGCATAACCTATATAGTCACGCAAAAAAACTGGTGGCGTGGTAAAAAAAAACGCCTCCACCGCCACCCCCCACTGAGCGGATTTTTATCTCGCGACCGTATGGCGCCCTCCTGGGGTGAGGTGGCGCCCTCCAAACCCTTGCCCCCCCCCCCTTCGCGATTTTCTAAATACGCCGCTGGCAGTCAGTGCCAGCTGTGTGACTAGCTCCCGAACGTTTGGCAGCGAGCTAACCGGCCCCTGGCGTGACCTGTCAAGGACACATTCGGTCAGCTTTTCGGCTGACTGTGGGAAAACTAGTAGTCAGCGGCAGCATGTTGTAACAGGTCAAGGTCATACGTTACATGGGTGTAACTTTGTATACTTTCGAGGTCCCATGTGGGACCCCAATGCGAACATTTGGGACCCCAATTGTCATTTTGGGACCCCAATAGTGGAGGCCCCCGAGACGCATCAGCTACTTTGCAAACGGAGGTCCGATATTCATATAAAAGGTTCTCTGTTTAAATAGGAGGCCCCTTGGACAAATCGGAGGCCCTGTTGGACAAATAGGAGGCCCCCTGAACAAGTAGGAGGCCCCCTGAACAAGTAGGAGGCCCCCTGAACAAGTAGGAGGCCCCCGGAAAACAGGAAGTCCCCTGGAGAAATAGGAGGCTCTCTGGACAAGTAGGAGGCCTCCTGGACAAATAGGAGGCCCTAGACAAATAAGAGGCCCCTAGACAAATAGTAAGCCCCATGGACAAGTAGGAGGCCCTCTGTACAAATAGGAGGTCCCCCTGCAAAAATAGGAGGCCCCCTGGACAAATAGGAGGTCCTAGACCTAGACAAACAGGAGGCCCCTTTCACAAAAGGAGGCCCCTGGACAAATAGGAGGCCCCATGGACAAGTAGGAGGCCCTCTGTACAAATAGGAGGCCCCTGCAAAAATAGGAGGCCCCCTGGACAAATAGAAGGTCCTAGACCTAGACAAAAAGGAGGCCCCTTTCACAAAAGGAGGCCCCCTGGACAAATAGGAGGCCCCTTTCACAAAAGGAGGCCCCTGGACAATTAAGAGGCCCCCTGAAAAAGGAGGCCCCCTGGATAAAGAGGAGGCCCCCTAAAAATAGGAGCCCTCTGGATAAATAGGAGGCCGCTTGGAAAATAAGAGGCTACTTTAACCAATAGGAGGCCCCTTGGACAAATAGGAGGCCCCCTGAACATGTAGGAGGCACGCTGGACAAATAGGAGGCCTCTTGGGCAAAGAGGCCCCCTAGAAAAATAACAGGTCCCTTGGACAAATAGGAGGCCCCCTGGACAAATAGGGGACCTCTTGAACAAATAGGAGGCTCCATGGACAAGTAGGAGCTAGAGGCTCTCTGTACGAATAGGAGGCCCCCTGGACAAATAGAAGGCTCCCTTAACAAAAAGGAGTCCCTTCAAAAAAAGGAGGCCCCGGGACAAGTAGGAGACCCTTGGACAAATAGGAGGCCCCTGCACAAATATGAGACTCCTAGTCGAATAAAAGACCCCTGGATAAATAGGAGGCCCCTGGACAAATAGGAGGCCCCTGAACACGTAGGAGGCCCCCTAGATAAAGAGGAGGCCCCCTGGAAAATAGAAGCCCCCTGGATAAATAGGGGACCTTCTGGAGAAACAGGAGGCCTCCTGGACAAATAGGAGGTCCCATAGACGAATAGGAGGCCGCTTGGACAAATAGGAGGCGCCGTTAACCAATAGGAGGCCCCCTAGACAAACAGGAGGCCCTCTGTAACAGTAGGAGGCTCTCTGTACGTACAGTGGATCTTATTAGGATCTCCAGACGTAACTAGATGGCGTTGAGCCTTAGTCGAGTCCATGTCAAATTCAGGGAGAGGTCACTACCGAGCTGGGCCCGATGGGGAGGTGGGCGGGGGGGGGGGGGGCGGGTGGCTAGGTCACGGTGCGGGTGACCTGTCAAACAGCCCCGGCGGCCGGCGCGGTGGGGCACTGCCGTAGGCAAATGGCGCACTCCAGTGTTGTTCCATATCGCGGTGGTGGGCCGGGCGGCCGGTTAGCTTGGCAGTTTGGAAGGAAAGGATAATGAGGCATGGTTTTGTTGTGGCCGGTTCACCTACTGTTACTTATGATGCACCCAGAGTAATGCAAATGTGGCGTTGATAATGCAGCTGGCAATGGAATGCTAGCGAATGCTCCGAGCGCCTAGCTATAAGGATTAAGATTATTTATGTCTCCTGAAATTTTCATTGAATATAATTCAAGCACTACGTATTCGTTCGCCAGTTTTTTGACCGGCTGGCGTCCCTTGGGCAAATATTTAGGTATAACGCAGGTGATTTTTTTTTTTGCTGGTAAGACGCCTTTAGGGTCAAAGCAAGCAGTGGCGGCGGAACACCTTTAATGAAGTGGGGGCACTGCCGACTTTTGGTCCCATTCTTTCCATGCAACGCCCATAGGGCTAATGTTAAAATGCCAAAATCAAACGGGGGCACGGTGCCCCGATGCCCCCCCCCCCCGTTCCGCCGCCACATGAAATCAAGTCGCTGAGAGACGATGAGGAAAAGTGGACGAACGCCACATTTCTGTGCATGAAGTCTCGAGTTAAAAAAAAACTAAAAGTTATTACACGTGTAAGCTAAAAAACAATAAGATCAGTTAATAAAAATAATTGACCCGAAATTAACTTCTGTTTTGTCTGACCATGATTGCATGTATGACTCCGGTCCAGCCTGGTTCAACTCGGCCCAACCTGGTTCGGCTCCCCCTTTTTTAAAGGGACCCTCCCACCTTCAAAAAAGTTAATGAATTGGCATGAAAGTGATGTCCCTTGGTTCAGAAAGAGCGAAAACGAATATCTACCAAATTTCACCGAAAAATATTCACTGGTTTTCAAGATATTAGGCTTTTACTTTTGTTTACTTTTTGGGATCTCCCCTGTTACTAGCGACTTTATTTGGAAGCAATAATTTGGCAGCCTTAAAGTGCGGCAGACGTTGCGCGCAAAGCAGCGTATACCACCACGTGTTAACGATGGTTTTAGTCTAAGATTTAAAAATCGTTAGATCTCCGCTGACGTCACAAATTCTAAGGGGGCATTCCAATGCACTAGCCCCTTAGAATCCGAAAAAACTGCAAGTTTGAAATTCCATATCTTCGAATTAAAGCATTTTTCGATGTTGTGAGTGCCCAAACCGGTATTTGCAGGCCATGGCCACCAATTTGGCTATCTCAACTCAAAACTAATGTTAAGGTGGGAGTGTCCCTTTAATATAAATTTGGCCCGAACCTTTTGAATGGAAGGAATCACAAGGACAGAATCCCCGCTAAGCTGAGCTTGTTAAGCGTTGACCCTGCCATCTACCCTCCGATCAAGCAATTCCTGGTCTATTGCAGACTATGGTTTTGAGGTTTAGTCTATGGCAAAATGGTCTATGGCTTAGTCCAAATTTTAATGTGCGCACATAGCCGCGCACGGCCGGTCCCCTCACTGACTTCGCCTGGCAGCGGCCTGCCACCAACCACAACCATACCCGTCAGGAGGCTAAAAAACGTCAAGCACACGTCGTGTTTCGAACCCGGACTTTTGCAACCGGGACGTGCGCCTTCACCACATGGCACATGGAGTCCAACGCTCTACCGACCGAGCTACCGGGACGGACATTTACCTTGGGGTTTCGCCTCGTGACATTGACAGACGTCAGACACTTATGCCGAACTTTAGCCGAAACACTGAGCAAGCTGCGCAGGGCGATAGGTGCTCTTAGCGTTGAGGTTGGGTAACCTGTGAGCTGAACGCGATGTCGTGATTTCGAGCCCCACTCCCGGGTCTGGATTTATCTAGACACAACCAAAACCTTTCCTTTCACTGCAACACAGCTAAGCACGATGACATCTTTCCCCAATATCTTTCCCCAATATCCTCCCCAAAAGTCAAAATTATCGCTTATAAACGTTTAGCTAAGTTTCATTTTTTAAGAAAATATTTTTGGTCATTTGTGTGGAGCCATTTCAACTCTTTTTTTCTTTTCTGAATATTTTCGACCCGATAAAACCCACCAAAACTGAACGTGCCAAATGAAAAATATCTAACTCAAATAACAGTTTAGAAAAGCCTCATGCATCATGAAAAGCATCATGCAACTATCGACTGAAAAGTTGCATGCTATGAATACGTCCTAGATTTCAATTATCATTGTTCAACATTTTGGCTGGAATTGACGCTGCCTCTGGCTTGCCCGTTTGTTTGAGATGATTATTCCCTTCAGTCGTTCTCGCCGGTTCCACATGAACAGGATACCACCATACCGGAGTGAACGCACCCGCAACCATAATCCCCTCCCCTCAGCCTCGGTGCAGTGGCGGGCGGTCCTAGGCGGCCCACTCCCGGCGCTACGCACGCCCCATGCGCCGTGATACCGCGTCACTCCCCCTCCCTCCTTCCCCCACAATGACCGGTGACCTCACTTCCCTCGGGATTTGGACTCGCCCTACCCCGACCGTAGCACCACGTGGTGGCTCTGGAGATCTTAAATAGACCCACTGTACAAGAGACCGGCGCTCGACCTGTAGAAGCTTAGCCGTATGTACGCTAGGAGGCTCTCTGTGCAAGTAGTCGAAGTAGGAGGCTCTCTGTACTGTACCTACAATTACAAATAAGAGGCCCCCTGGGTAACTTAGATGCAACACAAATCGGAGGTCACCTATAAAAAAGCGGGACTCTGTTGGAATACCTGATTTAATAAATTATTTTCCTGATATTCAAATTACTTAGGTAATCCTCGTCCGCACATGGGGGGGGGCAGTGGTTGCCACACCCCCCACCCCGACCTAGGTAGTTTTTTCTGCTCTGCACTAAACATTTTGATTGCTAGAAGTCGGATATTTCGTATAGCTGCTGCTCTATCCTTTTTTAGCGTCCACTGAAAATTTCAAGTTTCTGTGGTTTTTGGTTTCGGAGATATGACCTTATTCTTCAGGTAATGTCATAACCCAAATGACAAATACCCAATATCTTGCGTTGGCGTTGGGTCTTGTGAGCTTTTGACACCTTGATTTCGGCCTTTTTTGTCAGTCTTACCTCCCACCTATCATGGAACATGTTGTTCAATGATGTAGAGATGCCAGGGTCAGGGTCAAGGTCAACCTAGGTCGTCTAAAAATATTGCGTTTTAGGCAAGCTGAATTTACTTTCGTGAAGTTTCTTTGACTGTATTTTTGGCAAAAGCTTCTCAGTTCATGATCTCATGTAATATGGACACATTCACAGTCGGTGCACACATCAGTATACTCGTACACACAGACACACACAGACATACAAACACATGTCATTGACCTTGAGCTAACTTGACCTGAAATGACCACAGCCAGCAAAAACCTTGTCGGATAGTGTGACAAAGAGGTTCTAGCTGGCTTGGCACCACAATACGGCAGCGTCATCGGTACATGATGAGCAGCGCACGTGATATTCCAACGGGCAACGGTGACCCCAAACAGCAACATTCTTTAGTTTGACCTGACCTGGAAGGTCAATGACTGACCTGATGAGGTAAAATTGGTATCATTGGATTCGTCACTTCCCAAAGAATCTGTTGCTCTTGACCGCAAGGCTTAAAATCTTGTAAGAAAAAATTGTGGTGATGTCGAATAAGATACCTACACAAGCAGCGGGCCAACCCATCATATACCGATGACGCTGCCGTATTAGTGCCAAGCGAGCTAGAACAGCTCTTTGTCACACTATCCGACTAATTTGCTGGCTGTGGTCATTTCACGTCAAGTTAGGTCAAGGTCAATGATATGTGTTTGTATGTCTGTGTGTGTATGTCTGTGTATGTACTGATGTGTGCACAGATCGGTTTGTGTGTCCCTATTACACTTGATCATGAACTGAGAAGCTTTTACTAAACATACAGTCAAAGAAACTTCACGAAAAGTAAATTCAGCTTGCCTAAAGTGCAATAATTTTAGATGACCTAGGTTGACCTTGACCCTGACTCTGACATCTGTACATCGCAGAACATGTTCAATGATAGGTGGGAGGTAAGACTGGCAAAAAAAAAGCCGAAATCAGCGTGTCAAAAGCTCACAAGGCCCATAGCCATCGCAAGATATTGGGTATTCGTCATTTAGGACATGACATGACCTGAAGAACAAGATCATATCTCCAAACCCAAATGCCGCAGAAGCTTGAAATTTTCAATGGACGCTGAGAAAAGATAGAAAAGCAGCTATACAAAGAAAATCAGGTTTCTAGCTTTAAAAATGTTAAGTGTAGAGCAGAAAAACTAACTTGGGGGTGGCGACCCTCCCCCAGGTGCCGGCGAAGGTTAACCCTCACACTTTCTGGGGTCGGCTTACGGCTAGATTCCTTGCGCAATGCTGTGCCGTTAATTTTTTTTTTCTATTATAAAGGCATTGTGTTTTATTGTCAAAAGTGAAAAAGCCAGAAATTTTCGTCGATTTCGGATGCCGCGGGGGATATTTACATACAATGTCACCCTGCTGGCCTGGATCCACCAGTAGGGTCAGGTGACCTACCATTTCTTTATCGATATTAAAAAAAAATCATGGCATCAGAGCTGTGACGAAAAATAAGTGGCCTAAATCCGATGAGAAAACTGGATTTGGGGGTACCCCATGTTTGGCTTCTGAGCCTCTGGTCCCCCAATGAAAATTTCTTAGAGGAGGCCCTGGCGTGGCTCGTAAATTACCGCTTCCGCAATTGGAGGCCCCTAATTGCTTGGAGGCCCCCACTAAATGGAGGCCCCCTTGGACGTTTGGGACCCCAATGGTGATGTCAAAGTTTCACCCATGATACGTTACCGGTGGGCGAAGCACAGACCATCGCGATTCAACATACAGGGTGTCCCATAAGTTCGTTCTCACATTATGTTTGCATGTGAAACAGAGTACACTCACCTACTAAGTGATGTTCGCCCCCCGACGGCCCAGCGTTTGACTGGAGCGGTAGACTGCGCCGCCTCACACCCAGGCTCAGCGGCACAGCACATCCCTCTGGCCTCAACGGTAGACTGTGCCGCCTCACACCCAGGCTCAGCGGCACAGTATATCTCTCTGGCCTCACACTCGCTACAGACGCGTTTGACCGAGTCAGGGACGCGCCGCGCTGGTTGCATTATCGCTCACATATCTGTGGCTAGGGTGCCTGCTGCGAATCGCTGGTCTTTCTGTGTCGACTCGAATATGATGCTTGTAAGTGGTCACGATCGCATTTAGCTCAGTGAGATTAGTTATAGCAATTTATATCGTTTATTTTCTCCCGGGTGGGGTAGGGGGGGGGGGTGTTTGGCCACACTTGCCAATGTTTGTGTGTTTCTGTAACGGAAACTGCGGCGCACAGCGACGCAAAACTTGGCACAACTTATGAATTTCGTATCGTGTCTGGAATTGTTGACACCTGGTCACATCATAGGCAGGTCAAAATGCTCCTTTTTTTAGCGATGGCATCCGGATACAGGTGAATATGGCATACCGAATCACAAAATTCCACTCTTGACCATTTAATGCCCCTGAAATCATCTCACATCATGATACGTCTCCGTAACCCTCGCCGGCACGGCGGGAAGTTGATGCACCCGCCCCCCCCCCCCCCCCACCCAAGGCTTCTCGCGAATAACTCGCGTAAAAAGCAGCCGATTGCGACACAACTTTCAGTACCCTCGCATTGATCGATTTCACATCTACCCTGCAAATTTCATGACCCTGACCAAAATGACCGTTGACATGTGATCTACTTTCCGAGACCATGTTTGGCCGGAAGCGCGATTCGGCGTTTGTCGGCTCGCATTAGCCGCGCGTTTGCAAGCTTTTCGTGGTTTCAAACGTTCATACATGTGATTTGGTGTTGCTCCCATGCAATAGGGTGAATAACAAGGTCACCTGAAGGTCAGGTCAGGTCAGGTCATTGATCTTTGGTGACCTCGGTTCACTTTTTCGAGTTTTATATGTTTCTAGGCTAGTTTTTGGAGATGAATTCGAATTTAGAAAGCATTTGAACTAGAGTTGCAAAATTTCCCTACCGCATTACCGGCATGCCGGTAATTTTTCACTACCGCAGGTTTTTTCGTGGTATCTGGCATGTTTTGCCGGTAGCATGCCGGTATTTTTGATTTTGCACACAAAAAAATTATCAGCATATGATTCAAACTTTGGACACTAAGAGGCTATTGAATTGTAATAACAGCAATCTTAGCCACTGCAAAATACATTTTGTGGTAAAAGTTCCATATGCCGCATTAAAATTACCGCCAAATTACCGGTATGCCGGTAATTTGGCGGTTTTTTTTTTGCTTGGGGCGTGGTAGCATGCCGGTATCCCAGAAATTTTTTGTGGGGCGGGGCGGTGCCGGTAGCAGCCCATTGGGAAAACTTTGCAACTCTAATTTGAACATTTACGAAGTAGTTTTGGTGCCTTCGTAACATGTTACGAAGTTGTCAGAGGCGGTTGACAGGTGCTACGAATATCCGTCACGACCCCTACTGGTTGACCTGACCTGACCTGACCTGACCTGGTCTAAATGCTTAAAGACATCATCTGTGATCAAAAGTAACACGATATTCGTGATCAGCACCCCCCCCCCCCCAAAAAAAAACATAGCAGCGACACTCAACCAATGACCTAGAACCTTAAAATTGGGCATAATCGGCTATCTCTCGTCACGGGCAACACGCTCGTTTTTTCCGCGACGCTCTAGCTCGATCAGGGGCCAAACGGCAAGGGGGGGGTCCAACCGACCCCCCCACACACGTTAGAAGCTGGCAAACGCCGCACACATGCGAGGGTTAAAAATGGGATATAATCGGTTTCCTCTCGTGACGGGCAACACGTTCCTTTTTTCCTTAAAGCTCTAGCTTGATCAGGGGCGAAACGCGAGGGGGGTTATACCCCCCCGCTCCCCTTGTGCCGTCGAAGGACGCAAAATGGCCTGTGCCGGCGAGGGTTAACAGTTTTTGACAATGACTTATTAAGATAAAACATGATAGAACGCTGAAAACACCGATACGTTCAGCTCAATGATAGGAATCGACTGATAGGCACAACATGACCTTTTCTATGAGCTTGACCTGATACCATTTTTGTAAATTAAATTTCAAGGTATGGTTCATTTGACGCGCCTTCACGAAAGAAACGTGATTCCGGTTAAATTAACGTAATAAAAGCATGACGCCATAGGTTATTACAGAAAAACTATCCGCAAAACGTCAAATTTTGAAAGTTTTTGCCCTCTGGAGTATAAACCATTTACTCTAGGTCCAATCTGAGAAAATACACGAAAAAAAAAACTCAAGAGCTATTCAATGCGCTCTTCTACGGCGCTGTAGCTCTAATAGTTCCAGATTTGACTTATGCTCCGCTTGTGAGAAGTTGTCAAAATGGGGAACCAGCATTCGTGATAATTTTAATGCTGGTGACCTGCAGTGATCTTAGCGATAATCTGATGGAATAATAACCCACGAAAAATCCAACAGTGGGCTATAGATTGCTTTTTTACTGCGTCTTTTTCTTTTTTGCTTTCTTACCTTCCGAGATAACCATGCGTGGTCAAATACTTGTGTGGCCCCCTCCCTCACCCCCCACCATGGTAACGTTGGCTGAGAGGCCCACCTGTCAATTGCTCGGGATTCACCGACCACCGGCGCCACGCAACCACTCGACCGTTTTCTCCGAAGCGCCAGTGAACAACCTCGCGACCCACGTTCTCCCCTGCCTCGCAGACAAGCTGTGGCTGAGCCCTCACCTAGAACTGGTCACATGACTGACCTCGCCCGAGGCTCGCCAAGTGACCAAAGCGCAGACTGGGCGCCGCGTTGCCACATGGGGTCGCCACCTATCAGAACAACAGTTTCACTGCGATAACACTCGAAAACCACCGCAGGTCCGTGGCGCTGTGGTTAGAAGGTGGGATTGTAATTGAGAGGCGGTGCGTTCGGATCCTGCGGACGTCGTAACTTTTCTACAGAAAGGAGATCCGTGCCATTGAACTCATAGCTGGCTGTATGAACTCATAGTTTCCTGTATGTCGTTGCATGCCTTACCTGTTAACGCGTAGCATTACTTGAAATTATCTACTAGTGTGTATAGAAAGGAAGCATATTGCACAGACTTCATTAGATAAAGCCCAGTTACTTATGTCTGCAGAGCGATGTCATCAAGGATGTTGAGTGGTGTCAAGGCATGCCGCCAACACCTCCGCACGTTCCACCATTTACACAGGCTTTGCCCTGCAATTGCAAACTGTAATTGATACATACGCTGTCATCCCACAGCCGTTAGTTTTAGGTCGTGGGCCCCGGACCTGGCTCCGCCTTGTGTTTACAGTGAGTCATTTACCACCGGTCGGTCGGTCACGTGACTGACCTAGCCCGAGGCTTGGCCGGGTGACAGAAATGCGGGCCGCGTGCTGACTGATCGTTTCGCTGACTTCGATACACCTCCACGGGCGTAAAACGCTGGGCTGCGCGGGCCTACGAGGGTGTGCCGCAGCGGCAGAGACCGTACCGATAGTGGAATGGGAACGTCCCGATAGGACAGCCCGTCCTGCCGCTCAAACGGTCACCCCGGAAATGGTGTAATCGAATGAGGAGTTTCCGTCACCTGCATCGGTCGTGTGGTGGGGTGACCGCCGTCTGGAAAGGGAAACGTGAGGAGCATGATGACTTCGTCCCGAGGAGGACAAGAATTAATTTAATGCCGCGCTAGAAAAAACAAGTTCCTAACAAAAGCAATCACCTCAGCGTGGCCCAGGCGCGGATACAAAGGGGGGGCCATGGGGGCCATGGCCCCCCCTTGGCCGATTTTTTTCAAAAATTAAATAAAAAGTTAAAAAGTTAAAAAGCTGAAAAGGGGGCCTCCTGAAAATAAAGTGGCCGAAATCCGATGAGTTTTTTTTAACCTACCCACTTAGTTATTTCTTAGAAGACTAGCTGAGAAGACTTCTTTGTTAGAAGATTGGTAAAGCTTTTCATAACTTGGAGGTCTCTTATACTCACAGAGATGACCACTTTTACAGGGCCTCCTAACCTGCACAGAGGGCCTCCAAGCCTGCACAGATGTTGAGATGTTGCCTGAACAGCTAGATAAGCTCAATAGACGCAGTTTTTTTTGGGGGGGGGCCCAACAAGTGGGAAGATGGGGCCTCCAACAGGTGGGATTATGGGGGGGGGCCTCCTGGTTTCTAATGGCCCCTCCCTTGGAGATTTTCTGGATCCGCCCCTGGCGTGGCCCGAACACACAACCCTCCAATCCATAGTCCAACATCCTGCTGCTACGCCACGGAATACGCACAGACCAAGGCACAGACTCCCAATTTGAAAGTAGATAAGTTTGTCGCAAGCCGCGGAGGTGTATCAATTGTGGGCGAAACTATCAGTCGGCACGCGGCCCGCACTCTGGTCAGACAGCCGGGGCTCGGGCTAGGTCAGTCGCGTGACCGACCGACTGGTGGTGAAGGACTCCACACTGCAAACACAGGCGGAGCCAGATCCGGGAGCCAAGGATATAACTAACGGCCGTGGGGTCAGGGGTCACCGTTCCGTGCTTCTATCCTCAGGATACTGAAATCCTTCTCCTCCACGCCGCACCCCCCTCCGGGCTGGACAGGCAACTTTATCTCATGCGGGCTGCTCCCTTGGAGTGGCACCGCTGCTCCCGAGGGAGCGCACCCCGTAGCCGGGTGCAGTGAGTGCCTTGGGGCTGGATGGCCTGTCCTCTGGACGGGCTCAGCCCCGGCGACTCACTAGGGTGCCTGCCCAGACCAATGTCTCCCCCTATATCCTATCATCCTCCCGGCTCTGAAATGGTCTCATTGGACCGAAAGGGCCTAACCCCCCCCCCCCCCAAAAAAAAACAGACAGGTCAGGGGTGCCAGATTATGTGTGACAGGTAGGGCCTTGGCCTACAGTTTACAAATGCAGGCTTAAGTGAAAATGGTCCTTGTTATTGCATTGGTGCAACGAGCAGAGATGTTGGCGGCACCTTTGACACCATTTACGTAACATTTAGGAAATGACATGTCTATGCAGTTGTAAATATCTGGGGTCTAAGTAGGTATGCAAGTCGCTGCAATAGGTATGATTTTCTATTCTTGATAATTAAAATAAATGCAACGCATAAACACTAAACAGGTAAGGCATGCAACGATAAACACGAAGCTATTAACCAATCAGCTGTCAAGTTACAATAGCACAGATCTCCTTTCTGTAGAAAAGCAAAGACTCCCGCGCGATCCGAACACACGACAATTCAAAGACCAGCCCGACGCCATACCACAGCGCCACGGATCCGCGGGCTGACCTGGCCCGGCCGGCTGCAGTGTCGATAGGTCGCGACCCCATGGCACCGCAGCGCCCAGTCTGCGCTTGGGTCACTTGACCAAGCCTCGGGCGACGTAAGTCATGTGACCGGTTCGAAGTGAGGGAACCCACACATAATCCAGTAGTGAGTGAGATACGGAGCCCCGGGGCATAACCACGTGCCTGTAGTTAGGGACTTGAACCACCAGCAGGGTCCCGAGGGCCGAAGTTTATACGCGGACAATATAAATAAAGTTTTTATAGTCTATATTACCTATAAAGTTTATATAGTTATCCTACAAAGCTGCACTTGTTTGTGGGCGAGTGGCTGCTGGCGGTGGTGGGTCCCGTGATGATGTATGATTGATGCGTTTTATAAGCAATTAAATAAATAATCAGGACACAAGAGACGGGCCAACACAGAAGTGAGAGCAGACTTTGGGTTTGTTGCTTTTCTCACTCTTTTTTTAGCGGAATAGGGGTTGTTTTCCATTGCCGCGCAGTTCTTTCAAGCGCTGACGGATTTGTTCAGCCACAGCTTGGCTACGGGCAGGGGAGAACGAAGGTCGCGAGGTCGTTCACTGGCGCTTCGGAGAAAACAGCTGAGTGCAGTGGTTGCGTGGCGCCGGTGGTCAGCGAATCCCAGCATCTGACAGAACCAAGGAGCTGTTCGTGACCGTTTCTCTCACTCTCTCTCTAGACCAATGTCAACGGCCAGATATTTCGACCATTTTGTGAAGGCCACAGGTAGGGTTCGCTTACGGACCACCACGGAGGGTTTTTGAGAATATAGAGATAATATTTTGATAATATTAATGTGAAATATTGCCATGAATGGGCTGCAAAGTGCCGACATGGACCACGGCCCAATCTAGCCGTCAAGGTATTCCATATTCTTCATAACATAGTTACAATAAACATAGTTATAGTTATAATGAGCCTCGTATTAGGCATACTATAAGAAAGGGAGAAGGAAAATTAGGAAGGAAATTTCGAATAAGTATGAGAGTGGTTCAGATGTTCAGAGATTCTGAGGGCAAGGCAGAAGGATGCCGTGTTTTGAAGCTGCACCGGCAGTTTTGTAGCCTATCCGGATGAGATGAACGGCATGGCATCGCCTTGCACGGTTCGTCGGAAAGTCAAATCATTCACAAAAGAAACGACATATACCATTCGAAAGCTGACGGTGGGCCGATGCCATAAATGTGTTTTTATCGAAATTGTTTGATGGCCTTTTTCAAAAATTGTGTTTTTGTAAAAACGTAAAAATTATTTATTCAACCAGCTGTCCAGGACAGTCTTAAAAAAGCATATGCATGTTTGTTTCGTTTTCCAGTGAAAGCTGAATGCCAAAGAAACAATATGTAGCAATAAAATATCCTCAAATATTAATATGCGCTTCTCACAGCCGGCAACAGGGCGCAATCACACAACTGAGCGTCACGATGGATCAAAGTCATCCACACAGACGGCGTGAAATGACCCTTATCGACTCGCCGACCCACCGCTGCACAATGATGCACATGGGGTTCACGCCATAAATACCGAAAAGGCCCAAATTTCAAGCTCACCTTATCGAATAAATCGTAAAATGGCCAGTCAGGCAAATGTTTGGAGTGTCTGAAAAACATGCTTATCATGTTTTGTCAAAACCGGCCTCGTGTATGATTGTCAGAAGTCGTGACATTTTCCATGTCGTAAAATGACTGTCAGATACTCGCAACTTCAAACGCCGCTAGCGTGCGTTCATTTCATACAAATGGCAAAAAATATATATATGGCAATGGTCCACAAAGTCTTCTGCTTTTAATGCAGGGTCGCAAAAAAGCCGTATCTCTTTTGGTTTGGCGTTGATCCAACTATTTGTCATCATATTGCAATCGCAGTTTTTTTATTAAAAAATATTTGCTTTCGTTTCACCTACAGCAGTTTACACAGTGTGAGCCGTTAGTGCACCATACCATAGCATTCCCTAATCATTTCTGAGCCGTACTGTGAAAGAATGAAGGCGTTAGCACAGGGCGGACCGGCGCTACTAAAGTTTTCGTCCGTTGCGGTCGGGTGCCGCGGCGCGGTGGTCGGCCCGGGCGGCCGCGCCGCGGGCGGGCGGCCACAGCGGGGTTTCGTCGGTGCATCCCTCTGCTGTTCCTAAACGAAGTGTCCTAGCGCCTCGCGACAAAAACCGACGGATTGCTCTTGACAAGATCTCGCGAGTGAGCATATTACTTTTGAGTTAAGGTCAATATTTGACCTTCTTATAACAGGTCAAAGTTAAACGTCTGTCGAAATTGCAATCCGCGGTGAAAGCAATCCACCCCGACTGCGACACCCGACCGCAACGGACAAAAACTTCAATAGCGTCGGTCTGCCCTGTGCTAGCGCCTTAATTCTTTCACGGTGTGACTCAGAAATGGTTAGGGAATGCTATGGTATGGTGCACTAACGGGCACACACTGTGTAGACTGCTGTAGGTGAAACGAAAGCAAATATTTTTTAGTAAAAAACTGCGATTGCAACATGATGACAAATGATTCGATGACCGCCAAACCAGAACAGATGCGGCTTTTTGTGACCCCGCATGAGAAGCAGCAGGCCTTAGGAATCATTGTAATGCATAATTTTTGCAGTTTGTATTAAATGAACGCACGCTAGCGGCGTTTGAACTTGCAAGTATCTGACAGTCATTTTACGACATAGAAAATGTCACGACTTCTGACAATCATACACGAGGCCGGTTTTGACAAAAATTTGAAAACTATGTGATTCAGATGCGACATTTATTTGGTTAGCCATATAGTGATTTACTCGGTTTGGTAAGCTTGCCTTTTTTGGTATTTATAGCCACTCGTCAACCCCATTTGCATCACTGTGCGCTAGGTCCGCCTGACCGGCCACGGAATACGTTCGAGTCTCGTCCCTACTAAACAAGTGTCATATTTGTTTGTTTAACGATCCATATCGCTATCAAAGTTTTTCAGGATACCGGTGAAGAAACTTCATTCTTCTGCTAGACCCACAACATGCTTTAACCCTCGCCGGACCTATTGGTTTTCTACATACGCGCCGGCCGAGGGGGGGGGGGGGCGGGTACGACCCCCCCCTCGCCGTTTCGCCCCTGGTGGAGCTAGCGCGTCGCGGAAAAAACGAGCGTGTGCGCCGTTACGAGACGCAGAGATTTGTACCCGATTTTAAGGTCCCAGGTCAACCGGTGACCTCTGAGGTCAGGTCAAGTGCCCCAAGGTACGGTTTAGTTTTTGGTGAATAACTTCGCAAAAAACGGCCGCAGAGCCGCGATTTTGGCAGCATCGTGTTCGCCTCACTCAGGCGCGTCGAATGATATACTTTTTGTTCGGGTCAGGTCAACTTGGGGTGTTGACCTCAGGTCAAGGTCAGGTCAGCACTCCAAGGCCACGAAGTTGGTCTAAAGGGGTCATGTCGCATATCATTCGATTCGGCAGGTCTTCCTGAGTCCATTGGTGGCTTCCCCGACTCGCTAGCTCAATTTGATCAAGAGTTATTGACGAAAAACTAATATGACCTTGATGACGTCATAAATGACGTCACGAAAGGTCGACATTGCAAAAGTGACGCATCTAACCTTGCAAGGAGTGCATCAAATCACGATTCTGTGTGCTTGAGATAGTTGGAGATCGTTTCCGGCGCCAGAATAGCAGTTTTAATTTTTCCCCATTGACTTATAATGGTGAGGTCACGAAAATGACCTGACCTCATATGACCTTTAGGAAAAATCCGAGATATACAAGTTGTGAGACTCATAATGGATACTAGATCCTGCAAGTTTCATTTCCCTGTGACATCTCCTCTGGCAGTGAGGGCGTTGCGAAGTTGCGACATCTGGAGACCGTGCAGAGGTTCACTTATGACGTCATAGGTCAGTGACCTGACCTGACCCAAAAATGCGGTTGGTGTCAAAAGATGCGGCTTGAATCAAAGGTCAGGTATGCCAAGTTTCAGCTCTCTATTCCAGCGTGTTCGGAGCTATCGCGAAAAAACCCTATGGGGGGGGGGCGGCACCCGCCCCCCCCCCCCCCTCGGCCGGCGAGGGTTAACTTACATTTTCTTATACAGGTTTTGGTCCGTCCCGCTGCGCTCAATGCCCGCGCGGGGGAATTTAGCGGGTTTTCACTGTCAGAGGTTGTACCAGTGACAACTGTTTGGCCCTGTGACCGGTCGAAGGTTACCCCGCCCCGCCGGGCGCTACCCCCCACTTCTGACCAGTTGAAGCCGATACAGCCTCTGACAGCTCAGCGCGGCCAACTCTTCTTGTATAGGCATAATGCCTAGCTGAGTTGAGCAAAGTAGACAAAAACAAATGCAAATTCATACATGATGTGAAAATGACAGAGCAATGAATCTTTCTCTCAGGTATCCTGAACAGCTGAAAAGTACCGACTTGAATTGTTAAACTAACAAAAATGACGTCTGTTTAGTAGGGCGACAGCCAAACGTCTCTTCTGTGGCCCGTCAGACAGCTGAGAGCGCCGGGTCTGCGCGTCGATAAGGGTCATTTGACGCCTTTGTGTGGCTTACTTTGATCCGTCGTGACACTGAGTTGTGTGATTGCGCCTTGTTGCCGGCTGTGAGAGACACATCTTAATATTTCAGAATACTTTTTCGCTACATATTGTTCTTTTGGCATTCAGCTTTCACTGGTAATCGAAAAAAACATGACTATGATTTAAAGATTGTCCTGGACAGCTCGTTGAATAAAATAAAAGATTTTTAACCGTTTTACAAAAACGCAATTTCTTAAAAAGGCCATCGAACGATTTCTATATAAAATACTGTTTTGGAATCAGCTCACCGTCAGATTTCGAGCGGTATATTTCGTTTCTTTGGTGGATGAAATGACTTTCCGACGAGCCGTGCTGGTTCAAACCGCCAACGCATTCCACCTATAAAAATAAAACCAGCATAACGCCTTTTGGGGCGACTAACGGAACGACCGAGAGGGTGGGCCTTGCACGTGCGAAATCGCGAGGGGTATCTCCAACTGACTTGTGCACAGCACCCTACTAACCGGTCTCTAGCGATGTGCCAAATTTGAGCACAATCGGCCCAGCCGTTCTCGAGATCTGGTAGCGGCACCCTGCACGTGCGGACGTGCAAAATGGGCCCCAACTGACTTTTGCACGGCACCCTGCTAACCGGTCCTTAACCGCGTACCAAATTTGAGCGCAATCAGTCCAGCCGTTCTCGAGATCTGGAATCGACCCCTGCACGTGCGCACGTGCAGCAGCACCCCAACTGTGATACATGCAAATGCATTGCCTAGTGGGTGCCTACCTACTTGCCAAGTTTCAGCGCAATCGGCCCAGTAGTTACCGAGATATTGCAATTGTTACAAAACTGACACCTCTTCGTTTTGCACGTGCCACGTGCATAAGGGGTCACCCACATGCATCGGAAATAGTCCAATACTTGGTAGAAGGAATGAACTACCCTACAAAAATTACCGCATGTAAATCGGTCAAGTGGTTGCTGAGATATAAGCATCGCAAAAGCGTGACCACGGCCGGCCAGCCGCTCATACTCAGAAATGTCCGTTATTCTACGTAAGACTTCGCTCGCTCCGTAATGAGTGGTAAGGCGGCCAGCGCAGCGCGGCACGTCCCTGACCCAGCCCAATGCGTCTGTGCCGAGCGTGAGGCCAGAGGGATATACTGTACCGCTGAACCTGGGTGTGAGGCGGCGCAGTCTACCGCTCCAGTCAAACGCTGGGCCGTCGGGGGGCGAACATCACTTAGTAGGTGAGTGTACATTGCGTTTTGGTATATTTATGACCCCTCAATGTGCTCCCCATTTAATAGGCAAACACATGAATACATGCTGCGGCATGCCAACCGGCATGTTTGGCTGCATAGCAGGCTTAAAGTTAACCCAGACTGACTTGACATGCGCCGTGAGCTCCTCGAGGCTGGAACAGCGCTACGCTTCAACGAGCCTCAACTTCAGCATAACCAACAAATTTTTATGAAATTTTGATCCAATGAGGTGCCTGGCATGTGATCTTGCCACAAACGCCTGTCACAGTCTCCTTGCACCGCTTTTAAGCTTTGCTTGACCTGTGCACTGATGCACTGTCTTGCCTGAAGATGGGCCTACGACCTCCCGGATGCCATTTTCTCCTCTATAAATGTGTTCATACTCGCGGTTCGAGTTCAGCTTGAGGGCTGAAATTCCTCCTAGATGTTCTTGGAAAAGCATTCTGCTTCCCAAAACTGTTTCCGGGTTGCCACTTGTAACTTGATCAACTCCAGAACGCCTATAACCCCACAACACAGTGACCCTGGCCTTTTGCATAGGAACATAACGGGACGAAATGAAGGCCTCCTCCTTCGCCCTTATGGGGTTGTTTTCGGGTTTGGACGGGTGTTTCATCTCGAACGTGGACTAGTTAGTCCAGATGACCTGGTTGATGTCATCAGCCCTCTAGTTTTGTTTAGCCTCAGGCATAACGAAACTCATGTTTGGCCATTTTAAGACGTTTTTGACTGTTTTGAGCCCTCCGGTAAGCAAAGCTTAAGTCACCTTGAGTTATGTACCCCGAAAGAACACTCTTAGACAGCTGGTAATCCATCCTGAAAAGTCTGTTTACCAACTTTCTAACCCTTTGACCTTTTTGATGGCCACTTTGGCGTCACACAGTTTTGGCCACTTGGCTCATTCCTGAGGGCTGGCTAGAAAGAGGATAAACTTGCAGTTATTGACTCCCAACAAATCATCGGCGTCACTTGCTGACTGTGCGTCCAGTTAGCGATGGATATTGGCTACAGACTGGTAGGCCTCAATCACCCTCAATCGTCGCGAATGGTCACGTGCTGACTAAATACTGAGACGTACCCGTATCGGAGACCTCTATGTTGCGGCGTTAGCCGTCTCTGTAGGAAGCGGGCTCTCTAGCAAAAACTATTTTGTCTACAGAAATTAGCTACTGTGGAGCATATTTCTACCAGCCATGGCAACCATGTAAGCTCAGTTACGAACCAATTTCAGCGTGCCTTTAAGCAAGAAAGCCTAAAAACGTAAAATTTAGGTGAGAACGAACTTATGGGACACCCTGTAAGTGACCTGACTCCAACCGGAGCCGTGTGCATCGTGCGACCTCGTATGTATGTACATACCATCTGCATCGGTAGGCGGCCTACTCGGGTCAGCAGTTTTGTTTGCTTTGTTTTGCCGGGAGCAAACTCTTCCGGCATGGGGGGGGGCATCGTAGGGCTATGGATGATATGATAGGGGTAGACATTGGACTATGCGAAACTATACGGAAGGCGCGCCGCAGCGTTAGAAATCGACCCGGTTTGGGACGGGAATTTCATGATTAGGGCAGACAGCCCTGTCGCTCAAACGGTTGCCCCAGAGAGGGTGTGACTGTGGTCGATGGCGAATTTGTCCTTACTCCTCACCACCGGTTGGTTACCTGATGGGGGTATCAGCCAGTCTATAGAGAGGGAAGCATGTGGCGAATGCGGATGGGCTGGTCCTGTGGAAAGCAAGGACGGCTGATGAGCCAAATGATGCTCCTCGTCTGTGGTCTTATGTATAGAATGAGGGTAGAAAGAAGATATCCTTAATGTTTTGAAATGCATGGCCACTACATAGCCACTGTCACTGCAAAGCTAATTGTTGAACCCTTTGCCGTAGAAGGAGTATCACTGGGAGCTGCGTAATTCAGAAACTTTTTAGAAATCATTGAAAAGATAAACTGATTGTTATTCTAACGTAATTTAGACCTCTTTCTTAGTGATAGCTTATTCGTCCTGCCTGATTCTCAATCTCAGGACACATTTATCCCTTTGATGATTTTTCCCTCGTACGCCGGTCCAGACGGCTGCTGCTCTCGGGACCAATCAACCGGCGAAGCGAACTATTCTATTCGCCGCACTTGATAACTTGTATCACGATACCGGTGCTACCAAGTGCTAATTAAGTCAGACAAGCTTGCAAAGTGATTCCTGGGACGTCAATACATGATTAACGGAAATGCACAATAACCATTTTGCATCCGACAGCTTCGTTTTCTGAAGCTGACCACCAGCTAGCACTGCCAAATCTTTTGTTTTGTTGGGTTAGGCCATTTCGGTCTGACAATACCATTTCAGCGCCGGAATCATTGTATGGAATCGAAGTGGCTGTCCGGAAGCTGCGACCGGAACGGGGGGCGCGCAGACCGTCTGGTCAGGCACTGCCAGCTGCCTAGGGACATCGAGGCCGCAAATGAGCCGGTGCCTAACGGTCCGCCGAGTGATCCTCCCAGCGAGGGTTAGTGAAGAAGTGAACTTCCACCAGTTCTGGCGTGCTAGCGGCTAGCGCTAGAGCCGGTAGAACCCAATTCCGTCCCACGCCCCCATGGGGGCGCCCCTGGGTCCCATGCCCCATCACCGATGCCGCCGCTGTCGTTTTTTTTTTTTTTGTAAATTGACCTGTGTGATGTATTGAAATATACATTTCTTACATTACATGCCTTTTTTACAAGTCTAGACTTAGAGAACGGGAAGAGAGCGTCGGAAACACATTCTGAGTATGTTGCGAACACGTTGAGAGGACGTTGCGAAAATGTTTAGGACGTTAAACGTTTACTCAGGGTCGCAGGGACGGCAATACGAAGTAGCGTCTAGCGACAACGTGGTGCGCACGTGATAAAAACGTTCAGAAACGTCGCAGAGACGTTGCCAAAGCGTTCTATACTCCTTGTAGTCACGTTGTAGAAACGTGGTGACAACGTTCCAGAAGCACTGTTGGCACGTTACAGAAAACATTTCATAACGTTGGCGGGACGTTGTAAGAACGGTTTTTGGACGTCACGGCCACGTTACAGAAATTCGTTGTGATGACATTCAAATGCATGATCGGATGACGTTGTCACGCAGTTGTCTTGAGTCTACAAAATTTCGTTGTCACAACGATAAATCGGAACGTTGTGGTAACCATTTGACAACGTTTAAAACGACGTTGTAACAACGGCAAATTGTTAGCTGGGGCCTGGGAGAGTTCTACAATACTTTTTCTTTTTGCGAATAAAATGGGAAGTGGTCAAAAGGGCCCTTGATGTCATTTCAATTTTTTCCGTGTTATAAAAAACTTCTTGTTTAGGCTCCACTTCCAGGGGGGTCCTAGGACCCCCAGGACCCCCCCCCCCCGGATACGCCACTGGTCGGAATGCCCCAAACGGCAGATTTTGATGTTTTCTTTAAATTTCTCCGAAACTAGCCGGCATACGATCAAAACCTTTTCCATGATCATGGTAGGGAGCTATACAAATAAATCAGTCACATCCTTAACCCTATTAGTGGCAGGGGGGGTTGTTTTTATCCACCCCTCAGGTTTTTCGGGAATATCTCCGAAACCGCTGAAGCTACGATGCTGAAATTTTCTGACTTTTCCTAAAACTAAATTGGGCACATTCCCTGAAAATTTCAAGTTCATAACTTTACCAGGGGCGGCTCCAGAGCACTGGGAATTGGGGGGTCCTATTCGTGAAGCGAGTCATTTGGGCGAAGATCACGATGCTGCACCAGTTTTACGAACAGTGAATGAAAGGTATCATGTGATAACATGTACTCGTACAAAGTTATTGTGCATCCTCTTTTGACACGTTTTTGCTATAATAGGCGGATCCAGGCGTCCAAAAAGGGGGGTTATTTTTTACTTCCCAACATAGGTGCCCTGACACCGCCTATGCATGACCAATACAATTTTAGTCGTTCTCTCATAAAAAAAAAATTGTAACATAACAAGACCATTGCCACCCTTTTTAGAAACAGTACCAACAAAAACCTTATTTACTATACTTTTTGTGTACCCCCAATCTCAATGATCTGTATCCGCCTATGATTTTTGAAAATGCATATTTTTAGGATCCATGTGAATTCCTGGTTCATTCTCTATCGATCGGCAAAAGTTGCGTTAAGATTGGTTCAGAAACCTGGCCGTGATAAACAGTCTAAAATGTATCTGCAATTTGCCCGTTTTTACCCCCCTCTACCCCCTATTGACATTCTTTAATTTTTTTTTAGAAATGTAGATCTCGTTGAGCCAAATCGAATGCCGCTTGATTTTTGAAAATCGGCCGGTTAGATCTCGAGATATCAAGGGGGGTCGTAAACAGCCCCCCCCCCCCTGCCACTAATATGGGGTAGCCAGGAGCCTGCCACTAATAGGGTTAAGCCTACAAAGCTGAAGACGAAAAAGATATAGCCGGAAAGGCAAAACCTACCCCAGGGTAACTTTAAAAGGGGGGAAAGGGGAATTTCCCCCTTCGAAAATTCCGCTCCCCCTTTCAAATTGTGCGTGAACGGCTAGGGAGGGAAGGGGGAATTTCCCCCTTTCAAATTTATTTTTGAGACCATTTTCAATCAATTTGCTACTCAGATTTTATAATCATCGTTGATCAGACTCTAGTCATCAATCAACGTTGCTGGCGCTTAGATAATTTTCAATTTGAGGTTCCATCCAACCATTTTACGTTCAGTGCAGCGAGAACTCCAGTTTGACCCGATACCGATCGGATGGTCGGTGGGACCGGTGGGACCATCTCTTGCCTTGTCTCTTCGCAATCACTGACATATCGCTACAGGCGTCGGCGTAGAAACCGGCGGGGGACGGGGCTCATGACCTCTTCGAACCAAGGGTCTTCTTTCCTTCGAACCAGGGTCCTTCAATCGGTCTTGGCCTAGCAAAAATAGTCACGTGTTAACCTCTCTCTATAAAAAGGCGCTACTTGATGTTTGGCCAGGGTAATATGTTGATACTACTGATTGACATTTGCAAGGGCGCAGTCAAGTTGTGACCTCCCCCGCCCCTTACCGCCAAGATAGGTAGGTACTAGAGTTGCAAAGTTTTCCCCAAAGGCTGCTACCGGCACCGCCCCGCCCCACAAAAATTTTCTGGGATACCGGCATGCTACCACGCCCCAAGCAAAAAAAACCGAGGTCCATGTGTTACCCCTACCCTTAGCAATGGAAGTAGCAATGGAATTCTACCACAAAATGTATCTTGCAGTGGCTAATATTGCTGTTACACAATATGAGAGCCTCTTAGTGTCCAAATTTTGAATCCTATGCTGATAATTTTTTTTTTGCACAAAATCAAAAATACCGGCATGCTACCGGCAAGACATGCCAGATACCACGAAAAAAAACCTGCGGTAGTGAAAAATTACCGGCATGCCGGTAGTGCGGTAGGGAAATTTTGCAACTCTAGTAGGTACCTACGCATATTTTTTAGCTAATTTTTTTTTTGGCAACCGGTAGCAATATCAAGTGGCCAGAATCCGGGGAGAGAGTAGGATTTGGGTTGGGGGTAGGTAAGGTTCTGCAGGCGCCATCCTAACAAAAACCTAATGGCATTGGGCCCCCTTTCAGATGCCCCTGGATCCGCCCTTGCCCCGAACTTTATTCCCCCTCTCGACTTTTCCTGTGGGGCATTCTAGGATAGATCGTACCAACTACCAGGCCCGTCACCCTCATCCCTCAGATTCTAATGAAAATCGGTAGGTTAGCCTGGGGCAAGACGCCCCAGATAATTTATTTTGCTACATAACTTTTGTCCCACGTCACCTGGAAAGCCAAATTTGTGCTCAATGCGTTCTTTGGACATTTTACTTTAAATTCCACCCCTCAAATTCATTCACTTATGATCGGACTCCTAGCTAGGAAGTGATTTGTGAAGCAACTGCAAATGGGGCATTTTGCCCCAACTCCAGGGCAAAACGCCCCACGGCCTGGGGCAAGAAGCCCCATAGGTACTCTAGATTAAAGATTAAACATGCTAGTTGACTTAAATCTTATATGAGAGGTCTGTTAGACCTTGGGAAGCACGGCACTGAAGTTAGCTCCTTCCATCCTATCAGGTGTTCAGCTATGGCACTATTGTATGAGCAGGTTTTTCATCTGCCTCATAAGGCCAAATAATAAATTATTGCAATGGAAATGTTAACAAAATACTTCCTTTGCCATCCAGTTGCTGAGAAAAGTACATATAAATGCATAAAAAACTTACTGTTAGCCAGCTACCGAACATTAGGAAGTGGGTAGTCCGAACAACACATGAGGTAAAACGCCCCATGGGACGTTTTGCCCCGCGACCTACTGGGGCGTTTTACTCCATCACGTAGTTCGGTCAGAGAACAACGCCTTGCACTCCAGCAAGTCATAATTTAACACGAACCAACCCGGCATTATAAGCGTTAGATAAAGTTATTCAAAATGCATAAAAGTCGTTAACCTGATGTGGACCATAAAAGAACGCCATGATGCATAAGCTGACAACAAAACATAAAAATCACTCCAAAAACACATTTTTGGCTATATCTCCCTAAAGAGTCATCACAATTTCTTTCCAGTCTGCTCATATAATGATCATATAGTGCACGTTTTATAGAAGAGATGATGTTTCTCCAGAACCTTGCCAGTACCGAGAAACATCGGTGAGGCGTTTTACCTCGGCGGGGCGACTTGCCCCGGTCTACACTACTAGGGGTAATCATAGGCCCCAAAGACGCCTGGCAAAATATCAGACATTTCAGATCAAAACTTTTTGAGTTATATTGCATTACATTTTTTAAACCCGCGCCCAAGTGTGGGGGGTGTTTGAACACCCCCCCCCCCGTCCGGTTTTTCGCAGATATCTCAAAAACGGCGGTACACCTTATCATAGGTACATCAATTCTACACATGTTGTGAAAATTTCAGACCAAGATCATTCAAGGTCAGGTCACCAGGTCACTTGAAGTGACCTCACCTCATAAAAAGTTTCAATGTCTGCCATAGCTACACCGAGTGACCGATCACTTTGAAACTTTCAGCGATTGATGAGGGTAACAGTATCTATAAAATTTATATCTCGGAATTTTGATATCGGTGACCTAAGGTCAGGTCAATTTTGCGGCCTCTCCATTATAAGTCAATGGGAGAAAATTGAAAAGCGTCTGTTTTGCACGAACGCTATTATAGACACTCTCAAACATCGAGATGTAGGTAAAATTGACACACTGAACCGGAAAATGGCAACTGTGACCCCTCGTTATGTCCCCGAGGTCATCTCAGGTCACGAACAGAATCTAACAGTTTTTCGCTAATAACTTCTGATAGAGGCGTGCTAGAGCGCTGAAAACGCCTTAGATGTGTTCGGTGCGGATCGACTGATATGCAACATGACCTTTTCCGGTCAGGTCATGACCTTGACCTGAGGTCAAATTTTCAATTTGACTTTTCAAGGTCAACTTATAGTTCATTCGACGTGTCTTGACGAGAGGAACACGATGCTGGCAAAAGTAATAGGTACCATGGCTCTTTTGAGTAAAAAGTTATCGCCGAAAAATCGATTTTCGTAAAAACGGTTATTTTTGGAGTTTTTGCCCTCTGGAGGCTAAACCGTTGACCTGAGGCCAAATCTGAGACCATTACTCAGAAAGGTCTGTAAAAGGGCTATCGAATGCGCTTTTCCGCGGCGCTGTAACTCTATCGGTTCCCGAGATAGCCGTTGGCAGTTTCCAAAATGTTGAAATAGTCAACATTTTACCTTTGGTGACCTCTGGTGACCTGACCTTTGACCTGACCCAAAAAAATGACTGAGGTGTTTTCGTCCTTATTTTTGACGTTCTTTCGATTGCCGCTTACCGCGTGTCGCTACGTGGCCCAGGAGCCGAGTTAGAAGGGGGGTGTTCAAACACCCCACACACCAGGTCGTGGAAAATCCAGACTGACACTGGGGCGCGGGTTAACTTCGGTTTGTAACGGTGAGTTTGATGGCCTATAACTCAAGAACGGGTTAAGCAACCAACAAACGGTAAACAGTACCTACTAAGCTTGCAATGAATCAAAAATTAATATTACTTTTTTGAAATTTCAAAGAAAAATTTTGATTGTTGAACAAAAACCTCAATCTTTTTTCATTTGCCTCTAATGACTTTTGGGACCAAAATTTTTCACATTTTTATTTTTTCAAAATAAACTACATGTCATTGCAAATCGATATGCAAAACATTGGAAAGGTGTTCTTTCTATAAGTTCCTCATTTTCCCGCAAACAAAATGGGTATCGGAGGGGTTGATACGACCCCAGCACGCCGTTTCGCTTCTAATAGAGCTAGAGCCTCGCGGAAAAATGAGCGTGTGTGCCGTTACAAGTCCCAGCGATTGGTACCCGATTTTCAGGTCTCAGGTTAACCGGTAGCGTCTGAGGTCAGGTCAAGTGACTGAAGTTACGGGTTCGGTTTTTAGTAAATAACTTCGCAAAAAATGGCTGCATATCCGCGATTTTGGCATCATTGTGTTCGCCTAGCTCAGGTACGTCGAATGGTATACTTTTGTTAGAGCGAGGTCAGCTTAACCCGCGACCTGGTGGGGGGGCTATTTTTTGCCCCCCCCCCCCTCCAGACTTTTCGATATATCTCCAGAACCGCTGCTCCGATCGTCACCAAACTTTCAGTACCCTTTCGGACATCAATTTTACACATTGTGATCAAAAATTTTGGCTATGATAGGTTGGCCGGAAATTACGTCAGAGTGACGTCATGTTCTGCCGTTTTCGACCCAAAAAAGGGTTTCGCGGGAAGAGCTGTCAGGCCTATAGCTTTGCAAATACAGAAAAATGGTAAAACATAAAAGCTGTAAAATTGACAGGGCTACAAAACTGCTATCTCGGATTTTTGAAATGTTTGGATTTTGACCCCCAAAAATCAGAAAATAATTTTTTGGATATAATTATCGAAAAATCCAAAAAGGTTTTTGAATTTCGCAAAAACCGGAATATATGTGATAGTCCTTACCGCCTTCCATCCACATACCAAATTTGAGATTGATACCTCTTTTTTTGGCGAAGTTATAGCGAAAAAACTGTTCAAAATTGATGACGTCAAATTTTCAAACTCAATTTTTAGCGATTCTAGACCCCGTAGCACAAAACAAAGACCTCCATTAGACTCCCCGTGACGAGCTGCATCGAATCAATACCCATTTTTTGCAAAACTATCAACTTTAAAATTTGACCTTTTTTGGCCTGACCTTGACCTGACCTTGACCTGAACTTCACCAGAAAATGACCTAAGCCGTACCTGATAGTCTTATAACCAACACCATTGAGTTGGAAATGAAAAATTGGCCATAAAACATGCATCACACAACCTTAGTAAAGTTGGGCTCATGTGACCTGACCTGTGACCCTTGGTGACCTGACCTGTGACCTGACCTGGTATTGTCAGTGACCTCTAATAGCAACATATCTACTAGGCAACTAACGCCCTATCGCTGATTCTCGACAAAATGCGTTTTCCTCGGTGTTATAGCGCATTCCCTAGAAGACCCGTGAACGGTGAAACATTTCATCTTTGACCTGACCTGTGACGTCATCGGTGACCTCGAGGTCAATGAAATTTGGTTTCCTTCGACAAATTTGACAGGCCTTTCGAACGCCGTTTGAATTTTGCGGATCCGTCCAGTAATTTCGGAGATACGAGGGGGGACAAAAAATAGCCCCCCCCCCATCAGGTCGCGTTATAAACAGACTCCACCAGGGCGCGGGTTAAGGAGTTGACTTCGGGTCAAGGTCAAGTCAGAGCCCCTCAGGTCACGAAGCTGGGAAAAGGGTATCATATGGCATAATTCGATTCGGAAGGTATTTCCGAGTCCATTTGTGGCTTTTCCGACTCTCTAGCTCAATTTGATCGGGAGTTATTGAGGAAAAACTCGTACGACCCTAGTGATGTCATAAATGACGTCACGCAAGGCTAACAATGCAAAAGTGAAGCATTGGACTTTGCAAGGAGTGCATGAAATCACGATACCATGTACAGTCTGTCTTAAAAGTACCGCGCAAAGTGACGGTGGATCCATCGAGCCTGACTGAGCAAGGGCCTGCTAAATTTGGGTCACTGAAGCAACTGACATCCTTATCCATTCCCTAGGTCAATTGGTCGGTGACTTTTAAATTAAAACAGGCCCTTTCTCGGTCAGGCTTGATGGATCCACCGCCACTTTGCGCGGTACTTTTAAGACAGACTGTACGTGAGATAGTTTTAGATCATTATCGGCGCCAAAATAACAGTTTTTATATTTCCCCATTGACATTGACAGTGATGTCACGTGACCGACCTGATCTCATGATGCCAGAACCAAACAGCCCTTTTCACTCTCCCGCTTATAGAAAAGAGGATTGGATGAACCCTCTTTTCTTTTTTCAGATGACTCAGACTTCAATTGAATTTTCAGTAGGTAACCCGTGATGTCACATACCCAGCTAACAATTTGCCGTTGTTACAACGTCGTTTAAACGTTGTCAAATGGTTACCACAACGTTCCGATTTATCGTTGTGACAACGTAATTTTGTAGACTCCAGACAACGGCGTGACAACGTCATCCGACCATGCATTTGAATATCATCACAACGTTTCGGTAACGTGACCGTGACGTCCCAAAACCGTTCTCACAACGTCCCGCCAACGTTATGAAATGTTTTCTGTAACGTGCCAACAGTGCTTCTGGAACGTTGTCACCACGTTTCTACAACGTGACTACAAGGAGTATAGAACGCTTTGGCAACGTCTCTGCGACGTTTCTGAACGTTTTTATCACGTGCGCACCACGTTGTCGCTAGACGCTACTTCGTATTGCCGTCCCTGCGACCCTGAGTAAACGTTTAACGTCCTAAACATTTTCGCATCGTCCTCTCAACGTGTTCGCAACGTACTCAGAATGTGTTTCCGGCGCTCTCTTCCCGTTCTCTAGACTTGTAAAAAAGGCATGTAAGAAGTGTATATTTCAATACATCACACAGGTGAATTTACAAAAAAAAAAAAAAACGACAGCGGCGGCATCGGTGATGGGGCATGGGGCCCAGGGGCGCCCCCATGGCTGCGTGGGACGGAATTGGGTTCTACCGGCTCTAGCGCTAGCCTCTAGCACGCCAGAACTGGTGGAAGTTCACTTTTTCACTAACCCTCGCTGGGAGGATCACTCGGCGGACCGTTAGGCACCGGCTCATTTGCGGCCTCGATGTCCCTCGGCAGCTGGCAGTGCCTGGCCAGACGGTCTGCACGCCCCCCGTTCCGGTCGCAGCTTCCGGACAACCACTTCGCTACCGCCTTGCCGACAGTAGGCCTGCCACAAAGCGCGCTGACGAGTTGCAGGACGTCTGCGGGAAGACATGAGGGAAAATCAGACATATTCAATTCATGAAAAAAATCACAAAAATACCTTCACCACTTCCCGTAACAGTGCGACAGGCTAGATCAAACATGTCAACACATTAGAGGCTAGAGCTACAATGAACTATAGCCTAGACCGCACGATATTACAAGGCACAATCTTGCAAATGCTACTCGTAAATGGTACTTTGACTTACCAGTCAAAACAAAACAATCACATCAAGCGCAGACAACTGGCGCTATCTTTCATCTTCCAGCTACCTCAGCCGCGCCCGCCG
Source organism: Amphibalanus amphitrite (assembly GCF_019059575.1). Lineage (NCBI taxonomy): Eukaryota > Metazoa > Arthropoda > Thecostraca > Balanomorpha > Balanidae > Amphibalanus > Amphibalanus amphitrite. The sequence continues at coordinate 192,739 of NW_024882536.1, read as the reverse complement.
CCGGTCCTCACTGCTTGCTCGGGCCGCGCAGACTGCGGCTCGGCCGGCTGGCTCTGAACGCCGCGCCGGCCGGTGACACTGACGTCACGGCCCCTCCGGCGAGGTCAGGGCGGCCGCCTCCGCTCGACACTGGCTGCCGGCGTGGCTCGCTGGCAGCCGCGGATAACAGCCGCGTTTACATAGGGATAGGGATAGTTGCAAGCCTCTAGCTCCGCCTGTGATGTTGCAAAACATGCCAATGACGCTTTGCAATTTACACAATGATCTCATCTAAATGTACGAAAAGTACGACATTAAAATTATCGCAGAAGAAGTGAGCAACAGCCCCGACAAAAATGCTATGTAACCGGGCATATTGTTTGGGTGGCAGGGAGCCGGATTTGTGCCGGACTTGGCGGTCCGAAACCATACTAACTCCGGAGCGCTATACGGCAAAGACTGGCTAACCGGAGTCACCGATCAAATTGATACCCACCCGCCTTTTAACTATATATATATATATATATATATATATATATATATATATATATATATATATATATATATATATATATATATATGAGAGAGAGAGAGAGAGAGAGAGAGAGAGAGAGAGAGAGAGAGAGGGAGAGAGAGAGAGAGAGAGAGAGAGAGAGAGAGAGAGAGAGAGAGAGAGAGAGAGAGAGAGAGAGAGAGAGAGAGAGAGAGAGAGAGAGAGAGAGAGAGAGAGAGAGAGAGAGAGAGAGAGAGAGAGAGAGAGAGAGAGAGAGAGAGAGGTATCAGAATTTACTTGTAAAAACACCGCTAATTATTCAGTACCTATAATGTCAAGGTTGTGAAAAACCGTTTTAACAACGTGTTGGCGACCACCAGCTGACAGCGTGAACAGTCCTAGTGTTAAAACATGTCAAATTTAACGATGAAAACTGAAAATGCGCATTGGAAGTCAAAGGAAATGCATTATATGGCCATATATGTCACCATGCATTATCAAAATATAATGTTACAAGTGCGCGGTTGCTGCAACGTACCAATAAAACGTTGTCACAACGCTTTACCACAACTTTAGGACCAAACCATGGCTTCACAACGTTCAGAACGTTGCTAGAACGTAATTAAAACGTAATTTCGCAACTTACCGAAACACGACGTTGTGACAACGTTGCACTAACGTTTCCTGTTAGCTGGGTAGGCAGCTTTACCACGCCATTTGTAAGCTCCCCTCCCGAAATCACTTTTCGAAACCGTTATCGTGACGTAAAATAAATACATTTATCGAAAGAACACCTTCCTAATTTTTTGCACCTACTTCTTAACAATGAGCCAAATATTTTTTTAAAGAAATAAAAATTCAAAAAAATTTGGTCCCAAAGTCCAAAAATACAAATGAAAGAAAACTCGATATGTCATATATCAAAAATAGCGTATTTTTCGAAATGTCAAAAATACATATTAACCCGCGCCCCACTGGGGGGGGGCTATTTATAGCCCCCCTCCCGTTTTTCTGCAATAACTTCCAAACCGCTTGACGTATCGACGCCAAACTTTCAGTACCTTCGGCTGCATCAATTTGACACCTTGTGTCAAAATTTTATGTTCGTAGCTGCCATAGGTCGGCCGGAAATGACGTCAGAGTGACGTCATGTTCGGCCGATTTCGACGCAAAACATTGAACCACAGCAATCGCTCCCAAGAGCTCAGTTTTTAAGCTAGATCCAATTTCTTTGCATGAGAGGACTCAGAATAGACTGCGCTATCAAACTGCTATGTCGGATTTTCGAAATTTTGAAAATTTTGAAAATTTGATATAATAAAATCCAAAATTTATATTTTTACATTTTTTTCAAAAAGTTTTTGACTTTTCGAAAAAACCGGAATATATGTGATAGAACGCATTATCATGACTAACTCTAGCAAGTTTTAGCTAAATATCTTCAAAAATGGCCAAGTTTTACGCATTATTGCAAAAAATTCACAATTATTAATTTTTCAAATCAATTTTTCAGCACGTATTTGACATCGTACGCCAATATAAATAGCACCATCGTGTTTCTGAGCTCAAACTGCATCCAATAGACACCTTTTTTGTTGAAAAATGTTAACTTCAAAATTTGACCTTTTTTGACCTGAAAGTGACCTGACCTAAGCTAAATTCGACTCAAAATGACCTCGAATGACACAGACGACATCACATTCGAAATCTCTGGACTAAATGGACCATAAAACATGTGTCACGTGACCGACGCATGATATAATATTTTCGTGACCTGTGATGACCTGACCTTGACCTGAAAATCAAAGTATAAGTTTGGTACCCTCGGGGTATCTAGAGCATCTGTTCACGAGTGTGTGATCCAAAAATGAGCCTGATCTGCCTTGTAAGACGGCGGCCAGAGCCCAAAACGTGAACAAGCAAAATGCTAATAATTTTTATTTTGACCTGACCTGTGACGTCATCGGTGACCTCGAGGTCAATGAAATTAGGTTTCGCTCGACAGTTTCTCCGGGGCTATCAGACGCCGTTTGAATTTTGACGATCGGCCCAGTAGTTTCGGAGTTAGGAGGGGGGGCTATGAATAGCCCCCCCCCCCCCCAGTAGGGCGTGTTATACGCAGACCCCAGTGGGGCGCGGGTTAATCTCTGTTTCATTCCCAGTAAACATGCCGACGTCGGCCCGACATCGGCCGACGTCGGGGTGACGTCGGCAACTCGGCATCAGCATCGGCATGCTGACGTCGGCCCGACGTCGATCCAACCTCGGCACGACGTCGGCTGGATGTCGGATATGCCCGCATCGTCCAGCCGAGGTCCAGCCGACGTCGGGCCGACGTCGGACCGAGATCAATTGCTGAGGTCCAGCCGACGTCGGGCCGACGTCGGACCGAGATCAATTGCTGAGGTCCAGCCGACGTCGGGCCGACGTCGGGGCGACGTCGGACCGACATCGGCCGCTGTTTTGACCGTTAAAATAATATAAAATACATGTTTCATGTTTCATAAAGAGCTTCTGTATTCAAAATATCCTCAGGAAACTCAAATCTTCCTCCACGCCGCAACCCCCTGATCCGGACTGGACGGGAAACTTTATCCCATTTGGGATTGCCCGTAAGCCGAGCTCGCCCGTAGCCGGGTGCGGTGAGTGCTTGGGGGCTGCTCGGCCTATCCTTTGGTCAGGCTCAGCCCCGGCAACTCACCAGGGCCGGGCCCAGTTCATATAGAAAGGCCAGTCGGCAAGTGTCACTTTGCCAAAGTGCCACTTATCAAAGGGACACTTTGGGAAACGTTGGTGCAGGTGTGTAAGAGTGGCTATATGAATCCATTGTGGGGTCGCTCTTTCCAATAAGTGTCACGTAACAGCAATGGGACCAGGGACTCTATATTAACTGGACCCAGGGTGCTCGCCAAGAAGACCAATGTCTCCATCCTATCATCCTTCCGGCTCTGAAATGGTCTTGTCAGACCGAAAGGGCATAACACAACAAAACAAACTAAGTTCGATATATGCCTGCGTGGTGTAGTGGTTAGCGCACTTACCTCGCGTTCAAATGACACGGGGTTCGAATCCCATCGCCGGCTGATGCTTCTGGCGTGTTGTCCCAGTAAACATGCCGACGTTGGCGACTGGGGTGCTCGAATCCCGCCGCTGGTTGATATTTTTGGCGCGTTGTCCCAATAAACATGCCGACGTCGGCCCCGTCGGTCCAACGACAAACGATCTCGTCAACCTCGGCAAACAACCTCGGCCCGACGTCGGCTCGACGTCGGCTGGACTTCGGCTGGATGTCGGAACATGCGGGCATATCCGACGTCCAGCCGATGTCGGGCCGAGGTTGAACCGACGTTGGGCCGACGTCGGCATGTTTACTGGGTTGCAAGTTCAATGTTATATAATGTTTGGCATTTGAATAATCCGTCTTAGAGTTACAGCCCGCTAAACTTAGCGCTGCAAAGCAAGATCCAAAAAATGTTATACACCATAACTCAAAAAATACTGATCTAATAAGCCTGAAATTAACCCGGTTTACATAGCATATTTGACGAGGCTCTAGCTCATTAATTTGGCGATAATTTCGATGCAGTGGTCTTCAAATATTTAGAGGGGATCATTTTGTAAATTGTTCAGCACCATTGGCATCTTTTGCAACATCACGGACGGAGATACAAGCTTGCAACAAACCCTATGTAAACGCGTCTAAATTGTCACAGGTGGATTCAGAGCCCCTGGCCCCTGCCCCTGAGACCAATTCTCGTCAAATTCCGAGAGATGAGGATGTCAAATTGGAAAAAATGGTACGATCTATCGTGGAATGCCCCCTGTAAAAGTAACCCTGACCTACTAGTAGGTACCCTTAAAACCCGCGAGACCTGTACGCTAACTTCCGAACCACTTTCCTACGCACACGAGTGACTCAATTAAAAAGTGGCGGCTCTAGTGCTGAGAATGTCCAAGTATGCTGTTATCTATGATGCTGTTTGTCGTTTTTTGGAAGACAGCAGAATTTTCAAATACGTGATCTTCAATATTATTGTTAGGTTTATTGAAATTAGAAAAAGCATAAACATTCGATAAGGGCTCGGAAACTGAACAGCTGAGGCTTTATTCCAAAATTACCTTTCTATATGCCATCTCTATATCACGAAAGCTAGAGCTGGAAGCGAGGTCAATGGTCCTTCGAAACAAGTTAGAGTACTTGTGTTATTTTTTATGTAAATGTGCCTCTTTAGGTATATTTAATGTTATTACTATTTTTTATGACATATTTGTGAGGAAATATCAATGTTTTAAAGACTTTTACCAAAAACAGCACAAAAGAAGTAAGTACTCAAACAACGGATAAACAAAGGTAAGTACTGTTGTCCATCACAGTTACTCGAAAATGGTGATTCTTGTTATTGCTGTGCAAGAGATAGAATGGAAATGGATTGCTGAAAATGGGTGCAGTGTTAGAGCTTCAATCGTTCGCAATTTTCTTGATGATAAGGTTTGAATTGCTGTTACGTTTCGTTTGACTGCGTTTATAAGCTCGGTGAGTCTTCCAGGAGCTCGTGGACGATGAGGTGTGGTGCGCACCGCATTTGGCTTGCAGAAGTTGTCCCTTGTCACCATGCTTTAAAGGAAATAGTTCACTTTTTAACATGGGTTTTGAACTGGAATAGCAGTTCCGTAGCTTGGGCTGAGACGAGCATAAATCAGGAGCTTTTACAGCCCAACGATCACCCTAGGCAAAGATATTCTATTTCTCGTCCCGAAAAAGGTGTCTTGCGTTGAGGATGTGTGCCTTGCATATATTTCCATCCAGTATGAAAAGAGCATGGGTCCCGAAAATTCTTCAGAAACTAGAGAAATTATCTACGAGAACTCTAGAGAAATTCTCGTACTGATCAATTAGGACATTCAGGGGAACATTATCAGATCGAGCAGATCGCCCAAATGTCGGTGGCTGCGATAATTTCTCTGTTTCTGAAGAATTTTCGGGACCCATGCTCTTTTCATACTGGATCGCGTGTGCCTTACAGAAACTGAAAAGTTCTTCCTATATCAAAATATAGAAAAAAAATCTTTTGTTATCAAAAGGTTTTATTTTCTTTGCTGATTATTTTGAACATAAAAAATAATAAATCGTTGCAAAAAAAAATAATTTCGTGAAAGTGAACTATTTCCTTTAAATGGCTCTCTCTATCGTCTGGAGGTTTCGAAAGATGCTCTCCAGGTCCAGAGATGGCGCTAGTAAATTTGGCTGACATGACGTCATGCTAAAAAGTGATGGGTTTTGTGAGAGCAAATGTAATAATAGTTGAAAATTTTGTACTTTTGCTTAATTAAGAAAAATAAATATACAATTGTTCAAAACAGTGTTTTCCTCATTCAACCTTCATTGTTTTAAGAGGAATATAGACAGTTTAAATATTTTTTCTTGACTGCAATTCGCACACGCACTAAATTAAAAGCTGGAGTTTTGTGCGTTCGTAAATCGTGATTTGAGAAAATAAGTTGACAATAATCTTTTGCACTTTTGCTTTACAATCATTTTTCAATGCAGATAAATGCATAAATTATTCGAAAAAAGGCATATCTTTGAAATATTATGATTTTCCACAAGCAAATTTTCCCAAAAACTTGAACTACTTACAACTGACGAACGCATCCAATAATCTGGATGTCTTAGGATGAGTTCGTCATTTTTTTCCAAGGAAATACGATACAGTTCAAGCTACTTTACCGATTTATTAGGGTACTTTTGCCAATGAATTAATAAATAAATGACAACAATCAATCTCATTATCAACCATACTCGGAAGAATTTTCTTCGCATAAGCGCGAACACATCCGCGCTTTCATGAAAAGTCACGCCTGTAGATGTCAGGACTGCTGCTTTATGTTTCGCAAGGTGGCGCAGCGCGCAGGGTACCGACTACCGAGGCTGAGGTCTCCAGACTCTCCACCACGATTTAACTTGGAAATGGCCGATGGGGAAGGTCTCACCCAAAAACGGACGCCCTTTTACACAACTGCATAAAGAGAATGAATTATTGGCATAGCTGACCACACGTCCCCTCCCCCTCTCCGCCCCAGCTCAATAGGAAATATCGCCTATTTTCCTTAGTCAGTTATATTCTGACTAATTTCTCACTCTTCCCAGTACACCTTAACATGCATGATGCAGATGTCCACTGCGTAAGTCGTGTGCTTCCGTAAGTGTGCCAACTGTATAGTGTTGCCTACACTCTACAGTGCCTACTGCTTCCCCATTGTCGTTATAATTGGTGATTCTCAGGTCAAAAGTTACACAGTGGTCTCAGAGAACAATCGTTTCAACAAATTAACGATTCAAACCGTTGCATTCTACTGATATTCCGGTCAGTTCTGCTACTAAACGATTCCGGCAAAACACTCTTTAGGTTATGTATTAGCGAACCACCAAACAAAATTCGCCCAATCAATGGTCAGTTATTACTGCTGGGCTGAACCGTCATACGCTATATAGCCTATTGCAGTCAATATTTTCAGAACGATACTGACTGACGAAACACAACGTATTCGCGGATTCGCACATACGTTGGCACCCAGGTGGCCTGTCAGCAGCCGCACAAATCCGCACAGCGCAGCCGGGATTTGACATTGAGATGGTACACCGTAAAGCATGCCTTTCCACACAGGCACAAGCACAGGGACACAAATTCTCAAAATCCAAACTTATTCCAATACTGGTCAATTACGAATAGGCATAAAGTTTTGAGGTTTTCTCATGTTCATTCTTCTTTCAACACACGCGGCAGACTGCAGCAGCTGCAGAACATCTCACAGAGCTGCGCTGGATGCAGTCATGAGCTGGGACACGGTTTGTGACCACTGACCAATGACCGATCGGGGGTGCCAGCCTCCTCCCGGCACGCGATGCACTGGCCGCCGCGCAGTCGATGTCGGGGCACCGCCGGCATTCGCCGACAGGGTTCCATCCGATTCGGTGTATTGGTGGCAGCCCGAACAGTGACCCACGCGAAGCTGGCGGACGTCGATGGCCGATGAGCGATGCCCTTCCGCGACCGGCGGTGGCAGTCGGTCCCACATCAAGAACAGATACCAGTCATGCGGTCAGTCGGCGACGGCGCTGTCGCGAGCCGATCTGATGGTCGCGCGGTGGGCGTTGCCGACGTCCACCGGGACCGTCGACTGGGGGAGCGCGGCCGCCTCTTGGCCGCCGCCTCTGGTCGGCGAGCTCGTTGCGCTGTGGGACGGCATCCACTGCAAGTCGTTCACTGTGAAGCGGTCGTTTGACCGGACCTGGCAGGCGGGGAAAGGGGGCCTCAGATGAAGTAAAACCATCCCTCAGGCCAGCTTGAACTGGCTCTCCACCTCACCATGTTAGATAAGCGGACACCCTCGTGATCATTGCAGCGATGATTGCCAATTGGTGTGTCATTATGGGAGAGGATGCCAGCCTCCTTTGCAAGATAGTCTGCCTTTAATATAGTGCAGCCCGACCCATTGCCTGTGGCGCAGACTGGGCTTGATAATGCAGTGCAGGACACACCAAACGTAAGCGGCCATCTGTACCCCCTGTGCAGTAGGGCTGACTCAAGAGCCCAGAGTTGCCCTCCCCCCACCATTCTGTGCACGTGATAACTGGATGGGACATGCCATGGTCAGCATCTGTTCAAAAGCTGCCCTAAGCATGTAAAGCTCCACTGGCATGCTCAAGCATGGTCACAGTCAGTTCTCACTTCTCAGTTGAACCTCCAATGGAAACCCATCACAAAGTAGAGATCAGGGCACCTCTCACACTGCAGCACACTTAACAACTGAGGCACCATCTCATCACTTGCAGGTGGTTCTTGCCAGGAGCAATGCCAGCCACGCACATCAGGTGATAACAGCAGTGTACAACTGCAATCTACAAGCATCCATGTTCTTTCTGGTTTTCTCCTGTTGAGATCCACTGCCATGCATGAACTTGATGGGCTTTTGTTGCGCTCCTCCCATGTGCAGACAGGTTTCTGCTGAAACAAAGCAAAGCAAATGTGATTAATAATGGCCCTGTTTCACCATCCAGACACTGTGTGCACTGGTAGCTACGGCATACCATAGCATCACTCAAATGACGTTGCATGTGATCTCTTAGTTTATGATCAATCGCGTTTGGAACAGAGTGAGAGGTTCTGAAGAACCGTACCAAGAACAGAGGTTTGAGTTCAAATACTGCTAGCATGCTGCTGGTGCTGGTACCGCAGCGTGCAGCGTTCTGGGATGCTGTCATAGCTTAGCGTCACAGTGAAGTTTGTTGACACTGCCATGGAAACCCAATGCTCTGACACACGCAGCGCACTGCAGTGCTGAGCACTGCAGTGCGTGCTCTGCCGTGAAACTCCACCCATGAACGTTGGTTGCATGACCAGGATGGAGCAGTGTGGCAGACAGTGATTTTAATTTTAATTGCACTTCCTAGAGATTAAAATGTTGTTGGTGAAATTGCTATTCATTATTCCTATTACTATTGTCTAAATTTCACATTTCAAGACAGTATCAGCATTGACATGTTATATAAAATAAGGTTTAGACTTCAGGTGGTCCCGGGTTCAGCTATTAAGTAAAACAAGGGCAAAAAATTGTCAAAATTTAAAAAAAATACCTGCCTTCATCAACACCTCATCTAATCTAACCTCATCCTCATCTAACAAGGCCCTAAAAGCAAAAACCGTTTGAATAACAATGCAATATTTTGCAACCGCTGCACCATTACTGTCACGTACGCTATCCCTAGATTGGTTGCTGGTAAGTAGTGGTTGTCGTCATCAACTCGTCATGCAGCAGCTGATTGGGATGGGCGGGGCCTATTTTTATCCAGGCGATAGAGAGAGCCCTTTAAATCTATGCTACACTGGCATGCAATCCCATTAGTTACTGTTTTTCAATTTCTTCAGGGTTTTCGTCCGCGTTTTTATGTTCATCTCAGTCAATGCATTGCTGGCGCTACACTGCCAGCCAGTGGCGGATCCAGCGGGGGGGGGGGCAAAATGGGCATTTGCCCCTCCCAAACGGCATAATTATAACATAACGCCTATGGACGAGGCATGGAAAGAATCGATAAATTGTTATGGTTTGCCCCCCCCCCCATAAAAAGCTCTGAGCTGGATCCGCCACTGCTGCCAGGCCAAGGTTGGTGCTACTTGGTACCTATGATATCCCTTTAAAAACCAGTGTCCCAAACTTTGTAACTCTGGGTGGTAAACGACATCCAAAGGAGAATTGTTTTCCACTCTCACTCCCACTTTTGATAGCTTTTTTAACTCATTTTACAGAGACAAAGCATTTGCGAGAATGACCTTTTCCATCCCACAATCTATTGCTCCTGTATATAAATTCATGCTTTTGATCCTTTTTCCACCTTTTATGGGCCCACCTAACCTGCAATTTCACTTTCATCCCTTTTTGGGTGAGGATCTTTTTCCTCTGGCACCCAACTGAAAAAAATATTTTTGGAACATTGCTAAAAAGTGATTTGTCATCGTGATTCATCATCATCGCAAGGAAAGGCTGAGGATTATGAATTTTTAGCTGTGTGATCTTCTGTTAGTGATGAATGTAAAGATACTCAGTGATGGCATAATTATATATGTACAATGAAAGTAATATAAAAGATGTTGCTTGTAGGTAGTTTATGAATCATGAAGGGCAGAAACTTGGTATATGTCATAAATAAGGTCCTAATTACAATTGTGGCGCTGTTGATACGAATATGTAACAGCAAACATTTTAGGTTGTAGGTTAGTAGGTTTTAGGTTGAAGGTAGGTAGGTTTGTAGGTTTTAGGTTGTTAGGTTGTAGGTTTGTAGGTTGTAGGTTGGTAGGTTATAAGTAAGCAGGTAAGGTTAGGTCAGGTTTGATTATGTTTTGTCTTTTATTTGCCAGACATATAAGTATCATTTTTGGATTCAGGATGTCAAATAATGTAAAAATATGAAAAAAATTATCCATGAAATCTGCTTAGGACTTAAACTTGATGAAACTTAATCGGTATTAGTAAGCCTGGCGTCCCAGGAAGATGCCAGATTGAAACGACACAACGGAGACATATACAAACCTTACCTAACCTGACCTAACCTTACCTACAACCTACCCTACAAACCTGCAATGACTACCTACAACGCTACCTACTAGTTCAGTCCTCCCAATCTCTGCCGTACAAAGGTGAAAATGTTGGGTCAGAGTCCATTCCCTCAGGTCAACTCAGAGGTCAACCGAACATAATGGGTTTTGCCTTTATACGGCAGATCTGGCATCTTCCTGGTACACCAGGCTTACTTATACCCATAAATTCAGGTCAAACCAATAATCGGAGGAGTCAACTGTAAATGTGAAGATGAAGTCCAAGTAGATAAAAAACATAATCTAACCTGACCTAACTTTACCAACAACCTACATCCATTCAACCTTCCAACCTAAAACCTACCAACTGTCAACCTACCAACCAACATCCTACCAACCAATAACCTACCACTTGGACACCATCCTCACATATACTGTGAACATATACCACCAACTGCTGGTGTAGCCTGAAGCTAAGATGTCCCAAAGATTCAGCTCATGCTCATGTTTTGGAAAGGTCATGAATCTACATTAATATTTTGGTGTCTGCGTACTGACTCAAAGCTGATCAGTGTGAATAGGCATGTTCTTGTTATTTGTCACCAATCACCTTAACTTATAGTTAGGTGAATGGTGACTGGTGAGATGTTTTTATTGTAGACTTAATTCTAAGTGAACTAATTCTGAATCAAAATGTAATTCTTAATGAATATTAGGGACATACATGACCTCTGGGCTCTGAGCAACCTTTGCAAGGTGTTCTGGCCAGTGTTGTTTGTTTAAAATGTGCAGCTGCATGAAAAATCAAATAGTATGGGTAGGTAGCAGGGAAGTCACAAAAGGGGATCAGATATTTTTGTGGAGAATTAATGGAAATTTTTGATGCCATTTATGCCTTAACTGATATGCTTGCAACACAGGTGGTTTGGACAGGTGGCTTTGTCAAAGATTAACAAGCCCCCAGGCCTCAAACCAAGTATTGAAAAGCTTATCTTTTTGAGCGAGGTAGTATGCTTGGAAGGAATTATGAATGTTAAGATTTTATCAGCAGAATTACAAACCTAACCAGAACCACTTTAGCAACTCCTGGTTAACCTACCAGCTACCCTACCCTGGCTTATCTTTCATTAAGGTAGGTACCTTGCTTGGTGTGACTGCAAGGTAGGTGCTTGGTAGGTGGTAAGTAGGTATAATGTTAGGCTAGGTTTGATTGTTTTGTAGGTACTGAGAAAAGCATCAACAATACCAAATAACACACCAGTAATAATACAACTTGATGGTTTTGTTTTTTATTTACAAAAAAAAACTTCATAATTTCACAAATATGCTATAAGAAAAACATTGCAGCTTGCCTTACTTTACCTGACCTAACCTTTACACCTAGGTACCTTACGGGTACTTAACCCTTATTGGTGGACTTGTGTCTTGGAGGGGGTGTTTGAACACCCCCTGTATTTTTTCGCGAAGGTCTTAAAAACGGCAGCGCCGTTTTTGGCACACCTTATCATACATCTTTTCTGCACATGTTGTGAAAATTTCAGACCAAGGTCATTCAAGGTCAGGTCACCAGGTCACTTGAAGTAACCTGACCTCATAAAATGTTTCAATGTTTGTCATAGCAACACCGAAAGACCGATCGCTTTGAAACTTGCAACGATTGCTAAGAGCAACAGTATGTACAAAATGTATGTCTTGGAATTTCGATATCGGTGACCTAAGGTCAGATCAATTTTGCGACCTCTCCATTACAAGTCAACCGGAGTCCGGAGAAAATTGAAAGACGTCTCTTTTGGACAAACGTCATTCTGAACACTCTCAAACACTCTATTACAAGTAAATTTTGCGCACTGAACATGAAAATGGCACCCATGACCCATTTTATGCCCCTGAGGTCATGTCAGGTCACAAATGGTGTCTAACAGTTTTTGGCGAATAAATTTTGATAGACGCATGCCAGATTGATAAAATGCCTTAGATGAGTTCAGCTCGACGATAGGGATCGACTGATATGCAACATGACCTTTTCTGGTCATTACCTGAGGTCAAATTTTCAAGTTGACCTCTTAAGGTCAAATTATAGTTCATTCGCTGCATTTTGACGAGAGGGCCACGATGCCGGTAAAAGTAAGTTACTTACAGGTGTCGTTTCTCATTGACATTTAATTTTATCATTTTATGTAAAAGTATGATTTTTCAGCCTTTCCGACCAGACCGGAACGACTCATTATGTCATGGCCGTCCGCTTCATTCCTTCTACCAAGTATTTGACTATTTTGGATACATGTGGGTGACCCCTTATGCACGTGCCACGTGCAAAACGAAGAGGTGTCAGTTTTGTGTAACAATTGCAACATATCTGTAACTACTGGGCCGATTGCACTGAAAGTTGGTAGGTAGGTAGGCACCCACTAGGCGATGCATTTCCATGTGCCACAGTTGGGGTGCTGCTGCACGTCAGCACGTGCAGGGGTCGATTCCAGATCTCGAGAACGGCTGGACCGATGGCGCTCAAATTTGATACACGGTTAGGGACCAGTTAGTAGGATGCCGTGCACAAGTCAGTTTGAAGTACCCTTCGAAATTTCGCACGTGCAAGGCTCGCCCCCTCTCGGTCGCTCCGTTAGTCGCCCCAAAAGGCGTTTTACTGGTTCTAAAGTTATTGCAGAAAAAAACGTCTGCAATGTGCAAAGGCGGCCTATTTTGAAAGTTTCAGACGTCTGAGCCTCAAACTACTGACCTGAGGTCAAATATGAAGGCACGCTGGTGAAGCAGCTTTGGAAGAGCCATCGATTTCACTTTTCTGCGACGTTGTAGCACTTCTGGTTCACGAGCTATGCTCTGATTGGTGAAAAGGGTCAATCGGGAAAATTTGATTGAAAATTTTAACTTTTTTACCTCCATTGACGTCAGCATGAACCTGAGCGACGATGGGGTCTCCTTTCGTAGTAGGTAGGTACTTTCTGTTGGAGGGAATATATTTTTCGCTTTTTCCTCTCTTATTTTTTCTTTAAGATTTTAAGATTTTACAGTGTGCGATAAAATCTCGCCCCCCGGCCCATCATGGCGAATTCAAATGAAACCGCCGTATGAAACGGGTAGAGGACCAGGGATCAAAATTCACACGTTGAAAACCTGGAAACAGTGGACAACCAGGACGGTGGAATCGGAGTCTATAGTTTTGCGAGGAGTTGAATTCGGAGTCGCCAAAATATCACAGTCTCCGACTCTTTTTTCGCCATCCGTATTGTATTGTATTGTATTGTATTGTATTGTATTGTATTGTACAGTCTCCGACTCTGGAGTCGGAGTCAACATTGCATAGCGCAACGTTATGCTCTATGATTGTTTGCTTGAAAATATTATGCTCTTTGACCTCTCCAAAACTATTTTTCCGAGCTTAGGTCATACTTACGTTTTACTTGAGGGTTTTCAGCAAAAAGGCGTAGGTACGGCTGCTGGGGCTGATCTGCTCTAAGTTCTGTATGCTATTTATGAGGTGTAACTATTTGCAATGTAAGTCCCTGGAACGCGCAAGGGATTATTTCAGGTGAGGTAAAAGGTCTCCAACATCAACTTTATTGTCATGATAAGGACTTAGAGTCGGAGCTGGAGTGGAATTCTGAGCCAAAAGCGTTTTTTTTTTAGCCAGAGTCAGAGTCACCAAAACAATGGGCTCCTCTGCCCTGTGACAAACATTACCCCATCATTCATGCCTAAACGCCCTTCCCAGGGCAAAGGCCAACCCTCGTACTTAGGGGGGGGGGGGGGCTAACGGATTTTTTTTTCACGAATAATAAAAGCGACGAATCGCGACAATGTTTTCATTGCCCTAAAAAATCAAGTTTACATCTCCAGGAATATCATAATCCTGACCAAGTGACCTTTGACCTGAGACCCTTTTGGAAACCATGTCAGGCCTGAATATCGATTCGGGGCATCATCTGCTGTAGGGATGCTACGAAAAACCTGGTAAGACCATGTGCTCTCATTTCGTCCCATATCATGAACTTCATAGGATGTTTGGACTTTGGCTGTTTCAATACATGGCAGTTGATGTTAAATTTTCGCCGAAATCGACCGTTTAACGGAACCAGTCTGACCTCTGCGTAGTTCTAAGACGACTCTTCTCTTAACTTTAAGACGTTCTAAGTCACAACCATGTTCAGCAATCAAATAGCGCGTGAGCGCCTTTTCTCTGGCCGCGTGTGACCCGTTTGGTGACCTGCATGTCATGTGCGACTGACCCGGGGCCAGCCGACAGTCGCGGTAAGCAAGGTCAGTCATGTGCCATTGCAACATTCGCGAGGAATCTGAATGGGAAACAGTGCTGTATATCCATTCAAAAAGAAGCTCATCGACACCGCGATTATAACAACGGCAGAGGCGCAAATCGTGGAGAAAAGGACGACGCAGGTCTTTTGGGACACCCATTTTATGACATGAAATTGAAAATGTGAACATTCTCGTGAGTCTTTGGGCCAGTAAGCTTGAGAGAGATATAACCATGACCATCGGATCTGGCGCTAAGAAAAACATCTGAATCACATTGTGTCGCATACCCACATAGCAGAAGTAGCCTTCCGTTACCTGGCCTGACCTGACCTTACCCTGACCTCGATTTTATTGTTTCCACAACTGACATATATTTTTTTTCAGAACACTAACCCTGAGTCATTTTCTTTCGATATCGTAATAATGATCGCCGTGTTTCATGTCTGCAGCGGCGGTTCTTCCATTAAGGAACTCGAGGCAGTGCCTCACCAGCTTTTGGGTAAAAAAGCTTTTATTGGGTTGCTTCCTTTATTTCATTCATGGCTTAGGCCATATAGCTTCCATGCCTCGGCATAGCAATGCTGCCACCTTGGGTGCTTACCATGCTACATAATAGTTGCCAATTTGGTGGCCTAATGCTTTTGTATAGGAGAATCAAGTGAGGCACAGTCTCACCGAACATAGCCAAGATGATTTATTGTGATTTTAAATATGCAACTGTAGATATATGTTTAGTATTTTTGATACGGTCTTACCGTGCTAGAAATAAAAAATAATTTTATATGAAATAGTTCAGGGCATTGTCTTATTATGCCTTACTTTTTCTTGAAAAAAAAAAATGTTGAAAGTGCCAAAGGGAGCAGCGGCCTCCGTTGGAAAAACTTGGGCTGTGAAACAGTGCCTCACAGCCTAAGACTAAAACCCTAGGCGTTTTTGATATGGCACATCGGCAGCTCACTTAGAGTGTTTATTTCCCTTTCTGAATTAACTCCACAGATTAATGAAGGCAGAACCCGAGTTTCAGGGCCATGTGATGTCTATTGACTCTTGTCCACCTCTCGTTGGCAGGATGACGCTTGGGTCGTCACTTAGCGCCCGTATCTTATAATTGACGCCCGGCACAGCACTCTATGGTGGCGGCGCGGTGACCCAAGATGGACCACCAGTTCTCCAACATCCTGCGCGGCACGCGCCAGTTTTTCCAGGGCGTGCCGACGTCGAGCGCCGACTCGCCGGCGGCCGGCGCCGCCGGCTGGCCGTACCAGCTGTTCCCCGGCGTCGGCTCCGGCAGCATCACGCGTGGCACGTCAGACGGCGGCGAGCGGGCCGCCGCCGCCGCCGCCGCCGGCTGGCCGCCCGCCTACCAGCGCGGCCCGGAGCGGCCCGAGCGCGCCGTGTCCTCGGCGGCGGCCGGCTCGTACGCGCCCTACGCCGGACTGTCTGCCGACCCGGCGGCCGCGGCGCGCTACAGCACCGCCGGCCCGGACAGCGTGTGGAGCATGCTGGGCCACTCTGCGGCGCCGGCCGGTGCCCGGCACGCCGCGCAGGGCTTCTACCAGCAGCAGACGCGGTCGCCGGTGACGGCCGGCGGCCAGCAGCAGCAGCAGCAGCAGCAGCTCGGCCGGCCGCCGGCGGCGGACGGCGGCGCGCGCGCCGAGCACGTGGTGAAGGTGCTGGAGGGCGGCCGGCCGCAGCTGCCCACACTGAGCCAGTCGCGCGCCGCCCTGCAGTCAGCTCTGCGGCAGCGCTCGCCGCTGGAGCCGCGCGGCCCGACCGGCGGCCCGCTCCAGACGGGACAGCGCGCCCCGTGGCCGGCCGCCGACGGTCTGTACGCCGCTCACCCGGCGGCGGCCCCGCAGGCCGGCGGCGGGCACCTCGGCGACCTGCTGGACTACTACGGCCGACAGCAGCCGTCAACGGCAGCCGCGTCCCGGAGCGGCGACCCGCGGCCAGCGGCGCAGCCGGCCGCTCAGTCGGCCTACCAGCCCGCCGCCACCCTCCAGTCGACCTACCAGCCCGCCGCCAGCCTCCAGTCGACCTACCCGTCCCCGGCGCCCAGGGACCAGCAGAGACTCGTCTACAACCACGGCTCGGCGCCGGGCGCCGCCTACTCCGGGGCAGGGCTGGCTGTGTCGGACGCCGCGCCGGCGCCGATGCGGCCCGGCTCCACCGCCGCCGGCCGGCATGGCTACCGGTGGCCGTCCATGTCGCAGCCACAGGCCGTGGGCAACCACCAGCCGCCGCCGGCCGCGCGGCCCGACCCCGGCGCGGCGCGGGCCAAGCAGCCGCCGCCGGCGCCGTGGGCCGCGGAGACGGCGGGGCGCCGCAACAGTTCGGGGGACGGACAGTTGCTGGACCTGCGGCCGGGCAGCGCCGCGCCGCCGCCGCCGCCGGCCGACACCGGACAGCCCCGCAAACGGCTGTCCACCGAGGTGCTGGACCTGAGCGTGCGCCGCGGCGCCGAGGAGCGGCCGCGCAGCGTGATGCCGACCCTGCCCAGCCAGAGCGTGGCGCGGCAGCAGCGCGAGCCGCGGCCCGAGTCTGTGCCGCCGCCGGCGCGCGCCCCGCTCGACACGCTCAACAGTCCGCCGGCGTCCCGTCCGGCCTCGCAGGCGGCCGCGGCGCCGCCCCAGTGCCGCTCGGACGGCTTCCGGTCACCGGCGTCCGAGTGGCGGCCACCGACCGGCGCTCAGCCCTGGCGGCCGCCGGCGTCCCCCGCGGCGGCGGCCGAGGCGGCGGCCGGCCCGCGGCGCGCCGCTCCGTCGCCGGCACGCACGCCTGAGCCGGCGGCCGGCGGCCACAACGGTCCGCTGGAGACGGCGACCGCCGGCGGTCCCAGCCCGCGGCCGGCGCCGCCCGAGTCGCCACGCGCCGCGCCGCCGGCCCGGCCGTTCGGCGTACCGTCCAGTGACGCGACCACGGCCGCCGCGGCACCGCTCAACTTTTCACCGCGAGCCAGTCCGACGGCGTACCAGCCGCCGGGCGGAGTGCCGATACGGATCAGCCCCTCGCCGCAGCAGCCGCCGCCGCGGGCCAGCCCGGCTCCTCAGCAGTTCTACGGCGGTGCTCCGCAGCGGCCCGAGCAGCCTCGGCAGGAGCGCCCAGCGGCCTCTCGTCCCGACCATCCTCCGGGCCACCCGGCGACGTCCAGGCCGGACCAGGCTCAGAGCTATCCGGCGACCAGGCCGGACCAGCCCCCGGGCCACCCGTCGACGAGGCCGGACCACCCGCCGGGCCACCCCGCGGCAAGGTCCGACCTGCCGCGCCAGGAGAAGCAGCCGAACGCACCGGGCCGGCCGGCCTACGGTGGCCCGATGTCTGCCGAGCCGGCGCCCCGGTTTGGTCCGCCGCCGCCGGCGGGACCGGGTCAGTGTCCGCAGCCGGGCCGGCCGCCCGGCTCTGCACTGCCGCAGCCGGGCCGGCCGGGCTACCCAGCGCCATACCCGCACAGAATGTCGGCACCGCACCACCACCAGCAGCCGCAGCAGCCTGGGCAGCAGGGACACCCTCAGCGGCACCAGCAGCAGCGGCCGCCGGCACCGCCGCACCAACACCAGCAGCCAGACCAGTATCAGCGGCACGGCCAGATGGGTCAACAGCTGCACCCAGCAATGCGGTCCGGACAGCCTCCCTCGCAGCAACAGCAGCAGCAGCAGCAGCAGCAACAACACCAGCAGCAACATCACCACCAGCAGCAGCTGCAACAGCAACAACACCTACACCAGCAGCAGCAGCAGCAACAGCAGCAGCAACAACACCAGCAGCAGCAGCAGCAGCTGCAGCAACAAAACCAGCAGCAGCAGCAGCAGCAGCAGCAGCAACAACAACACCAGCAGCAGCAGCAGCAGCAGCAGTGGCAGCGTCCGGTGCAGCAGCAGCAGCAGCAGCCGGCGGCTGCGCAGCAGTGGGGTGTCCAGCGCCACCCGGGACCGCCGCGGCCGCCGCACGGATGGTCGCCGGTGAACGGGGCGGCGCCCCGGTCCGGCCAGCCGCCGGCGCCGGCGGTCGGGCCGTTCGCGCGGCCCGTCCAGCCCAGTCGTCCAGCGCCGCGGCCGCTGCCCACTCCCTGGGGTCCGCAGAACGGTCCGCTGACCTCCCAGTCGGGCCCGGCCGGCGGCAAACGGCCGCCGGACCCGTCCCTCGACCGGCCGAGCAAGGCAGCGCGGCGCGACTCGTCCGAGGGCCGGCCGCGCCACCGGCAGCCCTCGGAGGACCTGGCCGAGGCCAGCAGCCTGGAGGAGCTGCTGCGGAACGGCCTGAACGGCGGCACGGCCGGCCACTCGCCGCAGGACCTGGCGCTGCTCTTCCCAAACATGAAGGCGGCCACGTCGCCCGAGAAACACGTGCAGCCGCTGCCGCCGCCGGCGCCGGCAGCGCGCTCCCCCGCCTGCGCCGGAGAGCTGGATATCTACAACAGCGTGACCAGCTTCATCAACGAGTCGGTGGCGGCGCCGGTAGACTCTCTGGGGCAGGTGCGGCCACCGTCAACAGCGCGGCCGGACGTACAGGGGCAGGCGCGGCCGGACGTACGGGGGCAGGCGCGGCCGGACGTACAGGGGCAGGCGCGACCGCCAGACGGACTGGGACAAGCCCGACCGCCGACGGCGCCGGACGCAATGGGACAGGTGCGGCCAGCTCCGGCAGCACCAGTAAACGCAATGGGGCAGGCGCGGCCAGCTCCGGCAGCGCCAGTAAACGCAATGGGGCAGGCGCGGCCGCCGGCTGACCCGCTGGGCCAATCCCGGCCTCCGGCGGACCCTCTGGGCCAATCCCGGCCGCCGGCGGACCCTCTGGGCCAGGCCCGGCCGCCCGAGCCGCGGAAGGTAGCGCGCCGTCCGTCCACGGGCTCGGTGTCGCCGCGCGGTGGCCGGACGCCGCCGTCGCTGCACGTGGCCGGCGCGCCGGTGGAGTTCCGTCGCGCCCAGGGCCCGTTCATGACGCCCGAGCAGGAGCGCTGTCTAGAGGGCCAGCTGTCGCGCTACGAGCGGCAGATCCGCCAGGTGCCAAGCAGCCAGTCGGCGGCGGCCGCCGCCCGCGTCCGCACCAAGGCCGAGATGAAGTCACCCTCGGCGTCAGCGCCGCCGCCGCCGCCGCCGCCGGTCCGCCAGTCGACGTCGACAGAGTCCAACAAGTCGGTGTTCGACTTCGACAGCGGCTCGGACGGCGAGGTGCCCGTGCTGTCGCACAAGGTGTCAGCGCGCGCCAAGGTGGAGCCGCCGCCCGAGCGGCCGCTCGTCGACGTGTTCGGGGACGGCCTGGACAGCGACTTCTGGGGCAGTGTGTGCAACTCGCTGGCCGAAAACATCGAGTCCAACCAGAAGCTGGTCAAGAGCAAGCGGGTGACGCGCACCAAGATCGTCAGCAAGCTCCAGGAGGTGACCAGCGGGAAGGCGGAGCCGGCAGAGGAGCCGGAGCCCGAGACGCTGGAGCCGCCGCCGCCGCCGCCGCCGCCCAAGGCGCCCTCCCCGCAGCCAGTGGTCAAAACTGAACCGGACGCCGAGGAAAATCAGACCACGGCGAACTCGGCGCCAGAGAGTACGAGCAACGGAGTCACTCCGCCCGTGTCGAAGGCTAAAGTCGAGCCCAAACCGGAGAAGAGCGGCAGTGAGTTCGAGCTCTCTCAGTCGGGCGACGAGTCCAAGAGCTCCTCCGACTCCTCCGAGTCGCAGGACTCGAGCGAGAGCAGTGACGAGTCGGAGGTACCGCGCCGCCGTGGCCGGCGCGCCGTCCAGTCGTCGGACAGTGACAGCGGCGCGGCCGACGCTCGGCGGCCGGCCCGGCGCCGCGGTCGGCGTGCCGTGTCCAGCGACAGCAGCGACAGCGAGCCGCGGCCGGCGCGCCGTCCGCTGCGCCACCGCCGTCCCCTGCAGCAGTCGGACAGCAGCCAGAGCAGCGACAGCGACGCGCCGTCGGAGCGCCGGCTGAGGACCCGCCGCGCCGGCCGGCCCGAGCGGCGCGTGACGCGCAGCGCCGGCTCGCGCCGCAGGGACGGCCGCACGCGCTCGCGGCGCGCCGCCAAACGGCTGGTGTTTGAGGACGGACTGCCGGCGCCCACCAGGCGGAAACGAAAGGAGGACGTCGAGTCGGACTCGAACGGCTCGGCGAGCGGCACGGACGCGCCGCGCACCAGGAACTCGAGCAGGGCCAAGCGCAACGACGAAAAGGACTCGGACGACGGCCGCGGAGGTCGCCGGAAACTGCGCCGGCGGAAGGCGGTCGGCGCGCGGACGGACTCGGCGGACAGTGCGGACGGTGGGGCGGGGGACGCCGCCCGTGACTCAACCAGGACGCTTCGGCTCAGGGATGGCTCTAACGCCAGTGAGAAGGGCTCACGGGACGGCTCGGTGGCGCGGGGCGCGCGCGCGGGCCGAACTGGGAAGGCGGGGGCGAGTGCAACGAAAGCGGTCAAGCCGGCGCGGAGCTCGGAGGACGAGGCCGGTGACGGGTCCAGGGCCAAGTGCAGTGTGTCCGAGTCGGAGGCGGTCGCCGACAGTGTACAAAAGCCGCCGCCGGCGGCGCCGTCAGCCGGCGGGGACGGGGACGCGAGGCGGGACGGCGGCGCCGCCGGCTCCAGCGGCAGTGGCTCACGGAGGAGGGACTCGACCGAGTCGCGGACAATACCGTCCATCCTGGACGTGCTCCTGCCGCCGCACGAGGAGCGTGACGAGCTCGACATCATCCACCACTATCCGCAGGACTACCGAGAGGTGCTCGAGCGGGTGGCCGAGGTGCTGACTCGCCAGCGGCCGCGCGCGCGCTTCGCTCGGGAGCGTTTCTCGGCCTCTGCCGTGGCGGACGCCTGGGCTGAGGGCTGGCAGGAACGCTTCTTCGCATGGAAGACGGGTATTTGTCGAGTGCCGCCGCGGCTCGTGCCCAAGCTGCAGCGGAAGTCGGTGCCCGCCGAGGCGCCCGGCACGCCGACGCGCAAGGGCACGCCGCGCAAGGAGGCCCGATCGACGCCGACGCCGGCGCGCACTCCGAATCGAGCCGAGGCGGCGCCGACCGCCGACAGGAAGAATTCGGCGCGCTTCAGTCAGGAGGAGGGCGGACGCCGCGAGCGGCACAGGTCCGCCTCTCAGAAGAGCGTCGACCTCATCTGCGCCAAGGTGATGGCCTCCAGCGGTGAGGACGCGCCCGCCCCGCCCAGTCAGCGCTTTGTGCTGCGCGCGCAGCGCAAAACGCGCGTCGACATCATCGAGGCCCGTCTGCTGGCGGCGGTGAACAAGCAGCTGCCGGGCGGCGGCGGTGACCGCTCACCGGCCACCACCAACGGGCCCTCAGCGGCGCCCGAGCCCATCGTCAACTCGCTGGTGAAGAAGTACAAGAGCATCACGGATCGTCAGGTGGAGCGGCGGATGGGCGCGCTGTACAGCCGGCGCAGCGAGGTGCTGCACTACGCGGCGCCCTCGTTGCTGGACACGCCGCGGCCAGGCCAGCAGCCGGTGCCGGCGGCGCTGCTCTTCCCTCGCGCCACCGTCGAGCGGTTCGCGCGCGAGCTGGCCGACTCGCCGCTGGCGGACGGCGCCGCGCCGGCCGTGGTGCTCGACTCGCGCACGCGCGGCGCGCGCGCCCAGATCACCGAGAAGGAGCTGCTGCACCAGGTGTTCGGCGTGTCGCTGGACGAGATCAGTCAGCTGCGCAACCACCGCCGGCCGGCCAAGGCGCCGGCGGCGGCGGCGGCGGCGCGCCGCTCGGCGGCCGCGGCCGCGCGCCTGCCGGAGAGCCCGGCGCCGGCCGAGCAGTCGCTCGAGACGCCGCCGGCCAGCGTGGTGCCGGCGCGCGGCCGCCGCGTCAAGAAGCGGCGCACCAAGAACCGCTCCGGCTTCGACTTCATGCTGAAGAAGAAGCGGAAGAAGGAGACGGACACGGACTCTGTGGTGCCGCGCAACAAGAAGCTCCGTCCGGTGAGTGGACGGGACGGCCGGCCCTCGCTGGCAGCGTGTCGGTCTGTGTCTGCCCGTGTCTGTGTGTGTGTGTGGCTGTATATTGTGTCTATAATCTGTGTCTCTACTTTGTGTGTCTGTCTGTATCTGTATATTGTTTGACCTTTGTCGGTCCTTGTCTGTACTGTGTCTGTAAATTGCGTCTGTCAAGTCTTGTGAATCCACTGCCCGGCGCCCTTGATCTTTGTGACTGATCTGCAGTCTGGTGGTGGTCATTGTAAGACTGATGGTTGGTCTGGCCCGTGATCATCCGCCGTATCTCACCGTAGGCCGTATCTGACTGTTGTATCCAACCGTCTACCATTATGTGACCGTCTCAGACTTGTTGCTACTGATCTTTTGTTGCATCTGATCGTATCTGGCCACCCTATACGACTCCCGTAGCTGACCATCTGCCATGCCTCACTCCCGTATCTAACCGCCTGTCGTATCTGACCGTCCGCCCATGTGCGCTCCGCAGGTGTGCGGTCCTCGGATGGGCGCCGACCCGACCCGCTCGCCCGAGCTGGCCGCCGAGATTCGCTCCTGGGTGCTCAACAAGAGCGCCGGCGAGACGGCCCTGCTGCGCGCCGCCAAACTGGGCTACCTGGTGAGAGCGCGCAGACACCGCCAGCGGCCGCTGGGGCCGCTACTTCTGCTTACACTTGAATGTTAACGGTCTGCTCTACATTTTACGCTTTGATGGGAATCAGTAGTCAAACTCGTGCTTTGGATAACTATGGTGACACATTAATCACTGTGTACCGGCGCCCCGTCTGCTGTATATGGTTGGGTCGTTCTGGCCCGCCCGGTCTGTGTGTTGGCGGTGTGTTCTGACGTCCCCGGCTGCACAGGACGCCGTCATCTACCTGCTGGAAACGGGCGAGGACGCCACCGACTGCCGCGACAACGCCTCCTTCACTCCGCTGCACGAGGCGTGCGCGCGCGGTCACCTGGACGTGGCCAAGACGCTGCTGCTCTACGGAGCGGACGTCAATGTCAGCGCCAGGGGCGGCGTCAGGTGAGCTACCGGGGGGAGGCAGCAGCGCCAGGGGCGGCGTCAGGTGCGGCACCGGGGAGGCAGCAGTGGCAGGGGCGGCGTCAGGTGCAGTATCAGGGGGCGTCAACGGCGGTCTCATGGAGAACAGCGGCAGGGGCGGCTGCAGGTGAGCTACCTACCTGCAGAGGAGGGGTATGGTAAGGAGCGGTACCAGGGGACGTCAGGTGCGGTATTGTGGGGAGGAGTAGGGTCAGGTGCGGTACCAGGGGACGTCAGGTGCCGTACCGGGGGAGGCGGCAGGTGCGGACGTACCGGGGGAACAGTGAGGGGTGGCGCTAGGTGCAGTACCAGGCCGGGCGTCAACTGCGGTCTCAAGGCGAACAGCGGCAGGGGTGGTGTCGGGGGCGGTTACTACCAGGGGGGCGTCAGCACCAGGGGCAGAAGCAACAGAGTGGGATGGGCATTCGCTGCGTCCCACCAGCGAGCGAGCGGCGTGTAGTCTGGCGTGTACGGCCAGAGCCGTGGGATACAGTCCGTGGTTCCGATATATGTAGGCCGTGGTCAGGGGGCTGTTTTATCCTTTCGTTCATGTATTCATTCGCTTTTGTGCCCACTGAGATGTATGTCCGGACGTGTGCTGACCTAAAACAGGAGTGAATGATATGCCGTGGTGAAATGGAGCGATGCCCGCCAGGCAAATAGGACCACCTCTTCTAACTTAGCACAGTCCGAAACTCTTGTGTAAAATTTGGCACAACATGACAGTAGTCGGCGTGCCCTAAAGCCCCAAGTAACAAACAAATAATTGTGTAAATTGCAACCTGCTGCTAGTACGCATCAGAAGTTGTTAATTATGATTCTCTATTTTGTGTCGCCTTTCTTGATTGGGCAATAATATACAATAATAAATACAATAAGTCAGCTACAGGTTGGTGTTGTTCTTTGCATCTGAACCAGCCTTTTTCATCAGGCATTGCTGGTTTTTGCTTCTGGACTCGCTTTTCACTTATAATTGTAACAATGTCTCATGTTGTGATCTGTTTTCCTGGTGCGTTCGCCCGTCAAGTGTGCCAATCTCCCCCTTCGTAGGTACTGTTAGGTGCTGACGTGCCCATTTACCCCTACATAGGGGAGAGTGGGGAAAGATGCCCAGGGGTTTGTTATGTCATATATTATTCGAAAATGACCACTGGAAAGCAAAAACTTGTAGTTTCAACGGAAGCCGACATCATTTTTCTCCATAAAATATCACTCTTTCGTGCTTGAAATATGATAATTTTTTTTGCTATTAAGCACTTTCTCGAAGAACTGAAAGGGGGCATCTTACCCCAAAGGGTGGGAAAGACGCCCCCTGGCGTTGGGTAAGATGCCCCTCTGCACTATAAGTGACATAAATGGGCACGTGAATTGCCTGAACGAATCAGTAGTCCCTTCGAGCCTGCAGTAAACACTAAACGCCATCGTAAGGGCCCTCAAAAGTAGTCGTGAGGGGCTTCAGAGTTCAGAGGTCATTGTTAGGGCCACCGGAGTCCAGCGCGACCAAACAAGCCTCCGTGGTGGCATTCGGAGAACGTTGTGGGGCCCTTATAGGTCTTCATGAGTCTTGAGGGCCCTCAAGCCCATAGTGGGGACCTAAGATGCCAGCGCGGCCCGTGGAGCCAGCGTGGGCAGTGTCCTGATTTTCGTGAATTTGGGTGGAAACCCACACCTTAACAGATTCTCTTTGTGACGTCCCGGAAAGCCAAACGACGTCCCTGACATTTTTTTACGGATCGGGATAAAAGTCGGCAGGTATATCGAACACCAAAAGCAAACTAACAAAAAGAAATATCACCTCTGTAGCCTAAAAACACGGCTATGCAAAATGACAACAAATATATCCTAAGTCCTCACAAACCCACTTACACTCAACTCCCCTTGCCTACACCGCTGGCCAACTGCCGCAACAGTAAACAACGCGGTTTTATGTTCGTTTTCTGTGCGTCAGATATGGATAGGTTTTCTTTTACCATATGAAGGTAATAGCTGCCATATGAAGGAGAAAAGATGTCGGAATAGAGGGATCTGAGGACATCGTTTTCCACTTTTCAGTTTTAGTAACTGTGGAGTGTATAGATAAAAATTTATCATGCGAATATATTACTTCGACATTTATCTATAAGCACGCAACATACCTTTTGTATCAAACTACTGTAACATATTTAATTATTTTTTCCCCTCAGAAGGTCACAGTAACGGGGTAGCGCTGCCCCTGGAACATGTCCTTCAAAAGTAGTTAATTTTGCATATGTTGATAGTGGTTGGGGAAAAAGTTTAGTGTTTATTTGTTTGAATTAAAATAAAGTTACCGAATTTCAACAGTATTAATTCAAGTATGTCGTCCTTGGCTTAAAAAATACACGCAATGTTGGGGACGTCGATTGACCTTGTCATTCCCATTTAATCGACGTCGGTACAAAACTGAAAAGTGCATAATGATTTCACATTTTTTCCAGCCAAGAAAAATTCAGCGTCCAACTTGGAGTTTTCTTAATTGAATTTCATAACAGGAAGCTATGGAAATTAATTTTCCGAACTGTTTTCCACCTCTTTGTTTGGACGTCTGTTTTTTACGTCAGTCCTCTTGCTCGATATAATGTCCCTCTTATGACGTCAATATTTAGTGATAGCCGCTGGCTCTTGGGTTGATTTTTGTTGAAGCATATTTGTTGTTGACTGTTGTGTACGATCATGGACAAGAACTAGACATCTTCAAAGTGTTGTTTTGGTGTTTGTGGTGAATGATTTAATTTTGTATTGTACTAGGGGTAAACTGGCATTACTTTGTGTCTACATATATATGATCATTTGAGATGCCTTGAGGTGCTATTAGTCAACATTGCCAGTGAAAATCGCTAATTTTAAGAGATTTAGGTAAGGGATTTTCAGTGGCTTAGGCTCCGCACCGATATCGACGTCCTTTTGAAATAGTGACGTCCTTGCGGCTTCAATCACACTCTCCGAAAAATCAATTTCAGGACACTGAGCGTGGGAGCCCTCAAAGGATGTCGTGAGGGGCCTTGGAGTTAATAATGGGGCCCACAGAGGCCGTCTCCAGGGCTCTCAGAGTCAGATGCCGCCCAAAAAGTCGCTGTGTGGGCCGAGAGACCGGCATGGGGAGCTCCCGACCGTATTCGGCTCTCAATAGTCCCAGATCGGCTTTTGTCTCTCACCACAAGTATGTAATAAATGATTCGACGGGCTGCTTGAAGGATAACGTACGGATTTAGGGGGGCGTCTGTCCCCATCAGGGCAGGGGGCATCTTTCCCCAAGGTACCGAATTAACATTTAATCAGTACAATTTGTTAGCCCTAAAACTACATCCTAAAACAAACTGGTTGGGACAAAGTACACACATATTAATGTATCACGACTATAGCAAGGGACGCAAAAATTATCTACCTTCTTTGATATTTACAATGTTTTAACACCAAAATATTTTTTGAAAGCAGCAAATAAAAACATGCAATCACCAGCCAACCGTTGTCTGACTGACATTGGCAAATTTTGGAGCAATTAACAAGGCAGGCTTCCGCTTTACGCCAAAAACGTTAATTTCCAGGTTCGATTCTTTGTTCTGCCGCTAGAGGGGGTGGGGCGTCTTTCCCACCCTGGGCATCTTACCCCACTCTCCCCTACAACCCACCGACTGGTCATCTCCGCTGACAGACCAATGACTGTGTGCTCACCTCCTACCGACCGCTGACGGCCCATCTCCCCCCCCCCCCACAGACCGCTGACTGTGTGCTCACCTCCTACCGACCGCTGACGGCCCATCTCCCCCCCCCCCCCCAGACCGCTGACTGTGTGCTCACCTCCTACCGACCGCTGACGGCCCATCTCCCCCCCCCACACTGACCGCTGACTGTGTGCTCACCTCCTACCGACCGCTGACGGCCCATCTCCCCCCCCCCCCCCCACAGACCGCTGATTGTATGCTCACCTCCTACCGACCGCTGACGGTCCATCCCCCCCCCCCCACACACACACACAGACCGCTGACGGCCCATCTACCCTCACAGACCGCTGACCACCTATCTCCCCCCCCCCCACACACACACAGACCGCTCACTGTGTGCCCACCCTCCCTCCGACAGACCATTCACTGTGCCCATCTGCCCCACAGGCCGCTGCACGAGGCTGTGGAGAACAACCACCCGGAGCTGGTGCGGCTGCTGCTGGCGTACGGATCCGACCCGCGGCTACCCACCTACGCCGGTAGGGGACGGGCGACCTGGGACGGGCGCAGGGCGGTGGTAGGGGACGGCCGACCTGGGACGGGCGCAGGGCGGTGGTAGGGGACGGGCGGACCTGGGACGGGCGCAGGGCGGTGGTAGGGGACGGGCGACCTGGGACGGGCGCAGGGTGGTGGTAGGGGACGGCCGACCTGGGACGGGCGCAGGGCGGTGGTAGGGGACGGGCGACCTGGGACGGGCGCAGGGTGGTGGTAGGGGACGGGCGACCTGGGACGGGTGCAGGGTGGTGGTAGGGGACGGGCGACCTGGGACGGGCGCAGGGTGGTGGTAGGGGACGGGCGCAGGGTGGTGGTAGGGGACGGCCGACCTGGGACGGGCGCAGGGGGCCGACCTGGGCCCGGCGTAGGGCGGTGGTAGGGGACGGGCGACCTGGGACGGGCGGAGGGCGGTGGTAGGGCGCGGACCTGGGACGGGCGCAGGGCGGTGGTAGGGGGCCGAGCTGGGACGGGCGTAGGGCGGTGGTTGGGCGTGGACCCGGGCCGGGCGACCTGGGACGGGCGCAGGGCGGTGGCCGGGCGCAGGGCGGTGGTAGGGGACGGGTGACCTGGGACAGGCGGAGGGCGGTAGTAGGCCGGGCGCAGGGTGGTGGCCGGGCGCAGGGCGGTGGCAGTTGTTTGAGGGCCGATGTAAGGGTGGAGATGGGTGTCTGAGCGTGTCTGGTGGCCAGGCTGGCCCGCAAGGCTCTGATATGCTGTCGTCGGCAGCGCTGCTCCTTGAAAAGTTTGTGATTTTTAAACGGTCGAGTTGTTCGCTGTGTAGTGTGTACTATGTCTGTGGAAATTGTGATATTCGCGGTCCCGTTTGTATTGTATTGTATTTACGATCATGGGCGATCCACACATGGCGTGGCGATTACTGCCCAGTGCCCAGTTTGGGGAGTGCCCTGTCCAGTATCGGTTGGATATTCGCGTCCTTCTGCTTCGCCGGCTTGCGGGCGACCAAGAGCCCGGGTTGGAAGGACTTTTGTGATAAACCGCCTCCCCATCCGCCCCGTTCCGCTCAGGGCGGTGTTTCACGGCCCGACGCTGCAGCCCGCTGCTGTATTGGTGCGGCGTTTGAGACGAATTCGGCTCCACCCTTCAGCGTTGCGAGCGTCCGAATTTGTTGATGTTTCCATGGAAATTCAACACACCGCTGCGCGCAGCGCGCTGCAACACAGTGCCGTGAAACACTACCCAGGTGCCAGCCCGCTGGAGCAGTGTTGATCGGTGTCTGATACCCCCCCCCCCCCCGCCGCCCAGGCATCAGCCCGCTGGAGCAGTGCGCCAACATGCCGGTGATGAAGCGCCTGCTGCACGGACACGTGGAGGACCTGGAGGGGTCGACCGGCTCCGGCTGGCACTTTGTCGCCTGCCAGGCGCTCGGTGAGTCGCACCATCAGCTGACCGTCTCTCTTTGCCTTTTCGCTGAGTTACGAATGATCGTAGCGTAGCCAGCAATATGTTTACTATGGCATTCACTGCGTGTAGTAGAATCAGAAGCCTTGACCCTAACCCTACTGACTCGTGGTCCTTGTGGTCCACTGGATAAGGTATGCTACCGGTGACGCGGTGACAGTGAGTTCCAGGCCAGGAGAGCTCACACCGTTTGATCTGTGTTGTTTCCGGACCAGCTGGCCAGCTGTGTCCCAAAATTCGTTCATTTGCATGGGAAACGACATCCAAATGAAAATCATTTTTCACCCTCACCTCTAACTTCTTAGACCATTCTCCGCACCCAATTCTACAATGAAAAATATTTGTGTAGATGGTCACTTTACATCCTACATCCTACCACAATTGTATAGACATGTATAGTTTTGATCCTTTTCCACTCTTTTGGGGCCCTGCCCGACCGTTAATTTTTCGCTCCCATCCGATGTTTTGGCGATATATTTCCCCTCTGACTCCCAAGCCAAAATACAATTTTGGAACTGCACTGCTGAGCTGGCTACTGATCAGAGGTCACGCTGGACCCGGGACTGTGTCACCATCTACCAGTGAGGCGTTCACCTTTCGGCTCAAAATCTTCGTATCGTATCGTATCGTATCGTATATTGAGGGCTTATCCACATGTGGCTATTATGGCCCAGTCATTTTACATGATACAGGTGCGTCGACAAGGAAGCATAACACATCGACATAATAAAAATACAGGGTAAAAAGGTGAGTGAGATGGCTTAAAATACAGTTACGTACACATGATCTACTAATCAAAACAGTTGATCACCCGGCTTCGCCGCGATGCGGACCCGGTGGCATCTCGTGGAAGCTGATTCCATGCCGCCCCGGCTCTATACGGGAAGAGCCGCCGCGTGGCTGTCAGGCGGTAGCGGGGGAGCTCGAGTGCCGCAGCGCCTGCAGCAGTGGCACGCGTCAGGCGCTCAGACACAGCGCTACGCGGGCGTATCATCTTAGCGGTGGACCGGGCGCGGGCTGTCGTCGGGTGGTCTGTCCCTAGTGTCCGTGTCTTCTCCGCGAACCCGGAGCTGTCTGTCTGTACACCACCGACCCAGAGCTGTCTGTACACCACCGACCCAGAGCTGTCTGTACACCACCGACCCAGAGCTGTCTGTACACCACCGACCCAGAGCTGTCTGTACACCACCGACCCAGAGCTGTCTGTACACCACCGACCCAGAGCTGTCTGTATGTACACCATCGACCCAGAGCTGTCTGTACACCACCGACCCAGAGCTGTCTGTACACCACCGACCCAGAGCTGTCTGTACACCACCGACCCAGAGCTGTCTGTACACCACCGACCCAGAGCTGTCTGTATGTACACCATCGACCCAGAGCTGTCTGTACACCACCGACCCAGAGCTGTCTGCACCACCGACCCAGAGCTGTCTGTATATACACCACCGACCCAGAGCTGTCTGTACACCACCGACCCAGAGCTGTCTGTACACCACCGACCCAGAGCTGTCTGTACACCACCGACCCAGAGCTGTCTTTACACCACCGGGCACCGACCCAGAGCTGTCTGTACACCACCGACCCAAAGCTGTCTGTGTACCGACCCAGAGCTGTCTGTACACCACCGACCCAGAGCTGTCTGTGTACCACCGACCCAGAGCTGTCTGTAAACCACCGACCCAGAGCTGTCTGTGTACCCACCGACCCAGAGCTGTCTGTACACCACCGACCCAGAGCTGTCAGTACACCACCGACCCAGAGCTGTCTGTATGTACACCACCGACCCAGAGCTGTCGGTGTACCACCGACCCAGAGCTGTCTGTACACCACCGACCCAGAGCTGTCTGTGTACCGACCCAGAGCTGTCTGTACACCACCGACCCAGAGCTGTCTGTACACCACCGACCCAGAGCTGTCTGTGTACCACAGACCCAGAGCTGTCTGTATGTACACCACCGACCCAGAGCTGTCTGTACACCACCGACCCAGAGCTGTCTGTGTACCACCGACCCAGAGCTGTCTACACCGACCCAGAGCTGTCTTTACACCAGTAAAACGCCTTTTGGGCGAAGAACGAGCGAGCGAGATAGTGAGCCCTGCACGTGCGGAAGGGCGAGAGCCGAGAGGGTGCTTCCAACGGGCTTTTGCAAAGCACCCTTCTAACTGGTCGCTAGCGGTGTGCCAAATTTGAACGCAATCGGCCCAGCCGTTCCTGAGATCTGGAAGCGGCATTCTGCACGTGCGCACGTACAAACGGGGTCCAAAATGACTTGCACGGCACCCTACTAACTGGTCCCCAACCGTGTACCAAATTTGAGCGCAATCGGCCCAGCCGTTCTCGAGATCTGGAAACGTCCCCTGCACGTGCGCACGTGCAGTAGCACCCTAACCGCAACACATGGAAATGCATTGCCTGGTTGGTGCCTACCTGTATGCCAAGTTTCAGCAAAATCGCCCCAGTAATTACCGAGTTACTGAAATGGGAACAAATTTGGCACCTCTTATTGCTGTATTTTGCACGTGCACTGGGGGTGACCCACATGCATCGAGAGTAGTGATGTCAATTTCAGAAAACATATGTCCAATGTCAGTCCAATGTCCAATACTTACGTCGACCGTCCGCCCAAAAATGTCCAAGCCAGCCATTTGTCCAAAGATGTCCGACATCTACGCAGTAATTTACACTCACACCGTTATTTAATTTGCTTTTAATGTATCGTTACCAGCTCAAAAGTGGTAATCATATCGAAAGCTGAGCTTTCTAATAGCCAATCAATGTTAAACACGATTCCTTTATAAAAATGTTGAGGTGTAGCAAGCGATTGTCCAAAGTTGTCCAAAGCCTGCTGTCATGCAGTGACTGACCTGGCACTTCGCGCTATGGACAGTGGGCAGATATGTATTTTGGTGTTACTTGATTTGTCAAAATGCTTTGATGTTATTTCTCATGACAAACTTTTGGAAAAGCTGCACCTTTACGGTATCACCACCACATGGTTCCGAGACTATTTGGCCGATCACTCGCAGCAGGTGCAGGTACGGTGTGCTAATGGAAATGTGATGCTCTCTAACACCAAAAACAATGTTATCGGTGTGTACCAAGGAGGCGCGTTGAGCTGTATTTTGTATATGCTTTTCGCCAATGACCTAAGCTTACATGTGCCAGACAATGTCAGCGTCGTACAATACGCAGACGACACGCAGCTGCTTATCACAGGCAAGAAGCGTGACTTACACCAGCTCATCGTCCGTATGGAAGAGACGCTAGTTACTGTATTTCAATGGTTTTGTCACAACGGCATGAAAGTGAACGCGAGCAAGACCCAGATGCTGGTGCTTGGGACTCCGTCGATGTTGCGTGATCTGCCTCCTGTTACACTTGAGTTCTGTGGAAATGCTATTCCCGATTCTAGGGTAGTTAAGAACCTCGGCGTGATAGTTGATCGGCATCTCAACTTTGAAGCCCACATTGACGCCATGTCCCGTAAATGCGCTGGGATCCTGATTGCCCTGAACCATGCACGCCACGTTATACCCAGTTCTGTCGTGAAGGGCATTGTACAGGCACTCGTGTTATCCATTGTGCGGTACTGCATGTCTGTATATGGATCATGTACTGAGACCCAACTCCACCGTGTGCAGAAAATCATCAACTTCTGTGCACGTGTTGTGACAGGAAAGCGGCGATGTGACCACATTTCTGACGCAATATCGCAGCTTCGCTGGCTCACGGCTAAGCAGCTTGTGGCCTACCATACAATGTGCGCTGTCGATCGGACAATAAGGTCAGGCCAGCCGGACGCCATACTCCAGACTTTTGGACCGCGAGCGCGTCAGCGGCACAATCATGACACCAGACGGGCTGATCTTTATACCCTACCAACAATCCGAGTTGAGGCAGGCAGGCGGCGACTCTGTTATCGCGGAATGTCACTCATTAATAACTCGCGCATTGAGCCCGGCATTCCATCTTTTCGGGCTGAAGCGAAGCGATTTGCTATGTCGTTGTGAGCTTCAGTGTTTTGGTGTCGCGCTCGCGCGCGCCCGCGTGCATGCGTATGTGTAAGAATGAGAGTGGCCGTAGTGTCTTGTGTTCCAGCTTCCCTTTCTGCTCTACATAAGACGTGAATGAGTGAAAAGCCACGTTTATTGTGGACCTTATTCGAATACATCTGAATCATTGTCCAACCGAATTCCGAATTGGACATTGGACAAAATCGGAATTCCGAAGATTCAAGTTCCGATTGACACCACTAATCGAGAGTATCCTATTTTGGGTAGAAGGGATGCTGCTACCCTACAAAAATTACCGCAAGTCAATCGCCCAAGCGGCTGCTGAGATATGAGCCTCTCAAAATCACTACTTTTGCAAAACAGCTTGAACACCCTTGACTTTTCACGTGGCACGTGCCACGACGGTCACTGAGATGTATCAAAAGTAGTCAATTACGGGGTAGAAGGGATGGGGCTACCCAACAAAAAAGACCGCAGGCCAATCGGTCCAGCGGTTGCTGAGATATAAGCCTCTCAAAAGCGTTACAGGCCGGGCCGGGCCGGGCCGCTCATACTGAGATTTTTCCGTTATATTGAAAAGACTCACTTCGCTCGCTGCGCTCGCTCGCTCGTAACCACCGACCCAGAGCTGTCTATGTACCACCGACCCAGAGCTGTATGTACACCACCGACCCAGAGCTGTATGTACACCATCGACCCAGAGCTGTCTGTATGTACACCATCGACCCAGAGCTGTCTGTACACCACCGACCCAGAGCTGTCTGTAAACCACCGACCCAGAGCTGTCTGTACACCACCGACCCAGAGCTGTCTGTACACCACCGACCCAGAGCTGTCTGTATGTACACCACCGACCCAGAGCTGTCTGTACACCACCGACCCAGAGCTGTCTGTACACCACCGACCCAGAGCTGTCTGTGTACCGACCCAGAGCTGTCTGTACACCACCGACCCAGAGCTGTCTGTGTACCGACCCAGAGCTGTCTGTACACCACCGACCCAGAGCTGTCTGTACACCACCGACCCAGAGCTGTCTGTACACCACCGACCCAGAGCTGTCTGTATAGTCGACTACAGAATGATGTTCCACTTTTCACATGCAATTATTTGCCTGGAGTGGTAGGCTGTGCCGCATCACACGGGCTAAGTTCATAATTTATGGCTTTGTCCCAATGCTCACAATCCACACGCTTAATTGCGTAATAAACGGCACAACTTAGCGCTCCGGTCAACTGATAGCTTCTGAGGAATGGAACATCATTCTGTAGTCGACTATTACACCACCGACCCAGAGCTGTCTGTGCACCACTGACGTGGGGTTGTGTACCACCGATCCATGAGAGCGCTGTCTGTACACCACCGACCCAGAGCTGTCTGTACATCACTGACCGGGGGTTGTGTACCACCGACCCAGAGCTGTCTGTGTACCACCGACCCGGGGCTGTCCCGCGTTTGCATAGGTACCGCCTGCTGCTGGGCTGCCGTTTCCCATCTCCCTCTCCGGGCGCGGACGCTGCCCTGCCCGCCGCTCTCTTCCTCTCTCCGCTGACGCTCCCCCTCTATCTCCTACAGAGCCGTGGCCGAGCGGTATGCTGCTCTCTGACGGCGCTCCCGCCTTCACCCCGCGCGCGGACGACGCCAACTTGACGTTTGACATGGCCGAGGCGGCGCTGCCTGCCATCTACCGGCGGCTGAACGACTCTCAGCCGGCGCCGGCCGTCCGCTACGTGACGCTGTCAGCGCTGGCCGCCCACCTGGCCTGCTCGGAGGAGGCCGTGCTGCGCGAGCGGCCCGAGCTGCAGCTGCTCGAGGTCGGCTCGCCGGAGGACGCCGCCGAGCTGGTCTGCCAGACGGTGGCCGGCTGGGCGCTGCGGCCGGCCGACGGACCGGCGCGCCTGGTCCGACTCGACCGAGACGTGGAGATGCTGCTCCGCCGGGAGCGGTTCAACATGACCTGCTAGCGCCGCGCCGGCCGGCCTCCCGGTGATACTGTGTGTGACGGGGGCGGGGTGCGCGCGCCCGGCCCCGCCCCAATTCAGCTGTACCCGCTGTGACGCGCCGCGGCCGCCGGCCACAGGCAGGCTTTACCCATATATATGATTATTTGTTTTACTCGTCGGCCGCTGATCATGTTTTCCGTTGAGTTTGCGTAATTTATTCAATCGGCTCGATGGTGGGCGCGGGCGTCGTCCGTTCTCCCGCGGTGTGTGATGACTCCATTCGGGCCGTGTCTGTGTGTATGTGTCTGAATTGGTGACGCGCCGCGCTGGCGGCCGGTGACGGCGAGGGGCGCGGCGGCCGGCCAGCCGCTCCGAGCCGGGCGCGCCGCCAGAGACGCCCGCCCGGCGGTCTTTCACTGCGGCTGGTCGGCCGGCCCGCGCGGCTGTGCAGCCCTCCGCCGGTTCAGGTCTGTGTGCGTGCCTGTCTGTTATCCACAACATATATTCTACAGAGTACAAAGTGGGCGGCGTCGGTGGCCAGTGGACGCGGGCCGGACAATCCCTGGCGGCGCGAGGGGACGCGGGCTGTTTTGTAGATACCGCACGGACTGCCTGTATAAATACACGCACGCACGCACAGAGTGGCTGCCTGGTCTGCGGCCGCCGGCCAGTGCCGAGTCGGGGACCCCAGCGCAGTGGGCTGGGGGACTGTCTGGTCGCCGGGGACCCCAGCAGAGCGGGCCGGGGACTGTCTGTGGTCGCCGGGGGCCCAGCAGAGCGGGACAGGGACGTGGACCCGGCCGGGACGCTCGGGACGCGGCCGACTAGTTCGTCAGAGACTGCCTTCACTTCGTTTTTCGATAAACTATTTTCTTCATTTCCACCTCTCGTCTACACTGACATGAACTTTTCTTGTTAGCGTATGACAAGGTCAAGTTTTCAGGCCACGGGTCTTTACCGACTCCCGTCAAATGTGCGTACAGGTGAATATCTACAGTCAGTAGGCATCAATTCAAAAAGTGAATTAAGTGTGCGGAACGGGATGAAGAATGGACCGGGAGAAAATGGACTGAGTATTGGGAGTTTGTTGGAAATTTAGCAGTCGCTGGTGCTGAGCACGAACGTTTAGATCCAGCGAAAAAAAAAAAACAATCCACTTCTCGTTTGTCCCCTGTCTCGCCGACGATACGCCAAGCCCCAGCTGGTGCGGACCCACAGAGCCCTCGAGGGCCGAACACATCCAAAGGAGCCCCACTAAGCTCTAAAGGGCTCAACTTTAGCAGTTAAGGGCCTTTGGGGGCCCTAAACTGCTCTCACCGGCGTCTGAGGACCTCGCGTCGACCTTTGAGGCTTTGAGAACCACATCCGCCTGCCTTTGCTAACGTCTGGCCACTTGGCAAGCCTTTGAGGGCCTTCACCAGCCTCTGAGGAGAGTGAGGGTCCCACTGGTGTCGGAGGACCCACACCAGTCTAGGACACCGTCCGGCGTCCTCGGTCCTACACCGGTTTGGAGAACCACTCGCTCAAAGCTCTGTGAAAACTCGTGCAAATCTTTGGATGGCTGCGTCATGACGTGGGTTTCTCATTCTGAGGACCTTAGCTGGCCCAAAGGACTAAGTATGCCTATGAGGTTCCCAATGTCCTCTTGATGTCCCCACATGAGGTGGGGCCCTACAGGCAACTAGCCACTATCCAGCCGGTCGAACGTTACGGTTACGCGAGTCGGGACAGGTTCGGAACGGTCTTCTCCGGTTTTCAGTACGGGATGAAGGAAGAAGAATCAAGTATGAAGGCCGGAAAGGAAGGGAAGGCCCGGTGACAGCTGCCAGTGACAGTGTCCATCAAGGGTTTGATGTTTGAAGCCCGTCCCCGAGCTTCAAACATCTGTTGGAACGGCACCTCGCCAGGGGCGAGGGAAGCACGAGGAACCGTTCAGACTTCGGATCGGGTCGGACACCCGCTTCATTCACCTCCTCGTCTGTATCCGAGTTTCTTTACTTTAGCATAAGCAATGTCGCGTGTAAGTAAAAGAGCTCATGGAACGGGTGCCTCTAACTATTTCAATTACCTATCAATAACTCTCATTCTCGAGTCTCGGGCTCGAGCCGCAAAGCGCCCGGCCGCAGACCGCCGCGCGGCTCTAGCGGCGAGCCGGCGAAACCGAGCCGGGAAGCGGCATTGTCACGTGACTTGACGGCAGCCAATCAGCGTTCAGTGTGACTGGCCGTGAAAAAATGCTGCCATTCCTGGACAAGCGTCGCGAGTGAGAGGGCGTTGGGGCCGCGTGCGCTCGTTTCCATACCATTTACCCTTCCATAGCCCGGCCTATCGTCCTTTCCTTCACGTCCTTTGCCTTTCAAGTGAAATCTGACCTAGCTTTCAATAATGAGCAAGTTGTACGTTGGTAACCTGCCGGCCGACGCTACGGAAGCGAATCTACGCCAGCTTTTCCAGGAACATGGTCTAAATTGCACTGGTGTGTTGGTGAAGCGCGGTGGATACGCATTCGTGGACTGTGCAGACCAAAGTGTTGCTGACCGGTCGATAGACAAATTAAACGGTGAGTACTTGCATTCGTTTTTCCATGGTGCACTGGCAGTGGGCTCGACGTCGTCACGTCGCGTGTTACGGTCCGGTCTCCGGCGTTCCGCGAATCGTTATGTTTGATTATCATTATGGCGAATCAAGATGGCTGGCGACTTTGCAGCGTCAAAGTCATCAATTTATTTTGATTGAATCAACGTTATGTGCATCACTAAATTCCAGTTTTTCTATCTCCCTCGCCTTGATTTATGAAACTACGGTGGAGTTGTTGAGCATTCCTCGTTTGAACTTCTGTGACCTTGAGATTGCGCTAGCGCTACCTTCCCGCCTTGCCTTCCCGCAAATCATGATTGATTTGGACTTTGATACGTTCTCACGAATCGCTTATCTATATTATAAATTATATCAGTGTGAATTTAGATTTGCGGATTCCTGAACGGTGAAAATGTTGCGTATTGTTATCTACATTTAATCTCAACTTATCTTTACAGGGGCGCGGGAACTACGTTCAGACTTGGGGGGGGGGGGGGCACACCATAATAGAGATCAACCTAGGGTACCCCCAAATCTAGTTTTCTCACCGGTTTTAGGCCACTTATTTTTCATCCCTTGGCTTTTTCAACAAAAAAGAAAACATATACAAAAAAGTGTGGTATTCCGTCTCAAAGCTGTGGGGGCATCGCCCCCACGGCCCCAGAGTTGGGGGGGGGGGGCAAGCTGCCTCCACTGCCCCCCCCCCCCCGGCTCCCGCGCCTATGTATCTTTAGTCTGTGACCCCTGGAGGACCGCCGACCGGGGCTAGGTAGATAGTTACATCCAATATTCATCCATTATGGTCGAATTTAGTTGAATTGCGACAGCCGACAGGGAACTGGGGGATCCAGATAAAGCGGTTGGGGGAGGAGAGGGGAGGGGGCTTCGGTACATTTTCCGTTTCAAAAATATTTTGCCCGTTGCCTTACCTGTCTTACCTGTCTTACCTGTTTAAATATTTGCCGTCTCTGAGTTCTTGACGTAACGGCGGGGGCAATAGGTAGGTACTAGGTACCTACCCTACCAGTACCTATTGATAATAAATGTCACTTTTGAAAATGGATCATTCTAATCTGGTTGCTAACAGCTAAGGTCTACCGATTCCGATTTCCGATAGGTGTCTTTACGATGAAGCGTTGATGAAACCGGAATTTTGGAAGATGAGCCTGATTGAATCGGCATTTTTGAGTTAGTTGTTTTTATTTAGATTTCATGGTATCTACTTTCCGGCTGCATCGCTTATTGGCTGACCTCTCATACGGGCACCGTGTCTAGCGTCGGTGCCAAGCATTCCTGTGTCGTTTATTTAAAACACTAGGCCAGGCCCATCGAAGCTACCAAAAGGCTTTTAGAAGACGCGTTGGGGCCCGTCTGTGAGCGTGGTGCAGTTTCCCGAGCTACTGAACGACCCTCTGATCAGCGCGTATCTGGGCCCGGGGCCATCTGAGCGCGAGACCTCTGAGCTACCGAAGGAACCTCTGAGTTCTGTCAGTGAGGGGACCTTTGAGCACACCCGGAACGTTAACAAGGGTCTTCTAAGTACTGGATGGCCTAACCGGGCGTCAAGCTTTCCGGGCTACGGAATGGACCTTGAGCGCGCAACGGGCTCCTGGAGCCACCGAGGGGCCCTCTGAGTGGGTGGCTTCTGCTCAGCGCATTGCGGGGAATCGCAGCTCCTCAGGGGACATTGAACGCGTGAAGGGGGCGCATAGACTGTAGCTGTGTAGCAGACTACCCAAAGTACCGAAGACTTTCGGGCAGTGTTGGATTGGGGTGGGGGGTCCTATGTATCAATAGTAAGCATCGCTTTATTCCATCTATCACCCAGGTTAATACCGCCTAACGCTGCCCTGCTTAATACCGCCTAACGCTGCCGTCGACCATCCCGGCCGAAGACTGGGACGAAATCCTCCTGCTTACGACCAGGCCTTTCTCTGTCGTCCTTGTACCCACAATACCGAGGACCTCTCGCTCAGTGACGGGAGGACTCGGAAACACCTGACCTAGTCATCCCCGTGGCGGAAAGGTCCGCATCCTTGACAACACTAGCGTGTGGGTGCGGCTGACGGCAGGGACCGCGGATTCAAATTCTCGTAGGGTGTGCAAGATGTGGCGACTGGGCCCCCCACCTCACGCCGGGCCCCTTCCAAAAAGTCAGCGCCGCCACTGCTCCGGAATAAGCCGGTTCTAAGGAAGCGGGGCGGGAAAACCTTCAAAATTGACGGTCGTAAGA
The DNA here is from genome assembly GCF_019059575.1 of Amphibalanus amphitrite. NCBI lineage: Eukaryota > Metazoa > Arthropoda > Thecostraca > Balanomorpha > Balanidae > Amphibalanus > Amphibalanus amphitrite. The sequence goes on along the minus strand of NW_024882536.1, from coordinate 152,522 downwards.
TGACTGAGCGAGCATCTTACGGTCAGGAGATGCATGAGCAGAGTAAATGCACATGCATGCATGCAACGTGATCCAAATCGATCTCCGATTTTACCAAGCAGGCCCCTAAAGGCTTACAGTGACCTTCAAGGGCCCCTACGGGCCTCAGAGAGACCTTTTGCACAGTTGATGTTGGCACACTTCTTTTTATCATGGATTACATGAATTAGTTTAAAAATAAAACACGGCCGGCGGGATGTTTGGGCCCATCGATTTGGCCCCTATGACCTATGGGGGTCTGGCCTCCGGCCCCCCTTAGCTTCCCCTTTGCTCTACGGTCCACACGCTGGCTTTGGGGCCCCATAAAGGCCGCACGCCAGCTCCTGAGACCCAACGCCGGCAATTCTTAGGGTCACCGGCGCACCGCACACGGTCTTTGAAGGTCCCATAACGGCCTCTGGAATACCTCATGTACATAGAACTAGATGCCGGCAGCGCTCTTGCGTTGCCTTGGGCCAGAATTGGAGGAACGGTGCTGAGGGCACACACCGGGCAAAACCACCGAAACCCAGACTGAGCTTGGACTGAACCAGGAACCTGAAACCAACCGAAACATCCCAAAAATGCTTGAAAGCACGCGAGATTGGTGTGGATATCTACCTACAGTAAGATATGAATTAACTGCACGTGCATAGTTCATGCCCCAGGCACCCCAGTGCAGTCATTTTCATGACATCATGTAGCGTGTGTCTAGTTCTATCAGTGTACCGACTTTTGTGTCGCTAGATCGACGTTTCCCGGGATCAGAGGATCCCTCGTCAAAACCGTTATCCGCCCCCCGCACGCGCAGCTTGCACCCCTCGGATATTATCTCGCCGGAATGTCGTGATCAAATGTATTCTTCTTATGACCTGCAAGTTTTGAACCAGTTAGAGCTGCCGTTTACCCTGCAGGCGTGGCAACGTACGAAGGGGTGCAATCGGCTTGCACGTGCATAGCTCATGCACCACAGAGTTTAGCTCAACCAAATGTGCATTATTTTGGAGGCCTTGCCTGGGACTACCATTGAACCGATTTTGAGGTTGATAGCTTAAAATTTCTTTGAGCCAGAGGACCTCACGTCAAAACGGTTTTCCGCCCCCAGCACGTGCAGCCTGCACCCCTAGCAGACGGTGACCCCACTGGAAACTGGTTCAAGGTGTTAACGATGTGTCCCGCCAGTATGGCTTTGCCCGTGACCTCTGGTTGACCTGTAGCCTTGACAAAAAATTTCGTGTCACCGAAACTTTGAAGCGGAATAGCATGTGCCACGAAGCACCGAGCGAACCGAGGCCAGCACCAAAAGTTTACCTCGCCGGAGACGAATCAAACGGTCCCACTTTCGTCCCGATCGGTCCACCCATTTTGACTCCAGGTCCAAAAAAGCTTGGACAAACTCACATACTCACTCACTGACAAACAGGTTCAGGATCTCAGGTATCTCAGGAATCGGCCTGGGGCCTTCAAGAGCCAGTTAGGGCCCTCGGAAAGTGGCATTATACCCTGAGATAGCTGTGTAAGGCCCTCGGGTAACGGCTTGGAGCCCTCGGGCATCGGCCTGCGCCCCGGGCATTGGCCAGAGGTCCTTGGATATCGGTCTAGGGCCCCTCAAGAGCCGGTGAGGGCCTTCAGAAACTGGGGTGGGGCCCTGAGATAACTGTGGGGGCTTTCAGGTGCTGATGCGGGACCCTTAGGCATCGGCCCCAAGAGGAGGTTAAGGAGGGCAGGGGGCAGGGGCCCTCAAGAGCCGGTTAGGGCCCTCAGAAACTGGCGTGGATCCCTGAGCTAGCCATGTAGGTACTCAGACACCGGCGTGGGACCTTTAGACATCGACTTGGGGCCCTCGGGCATCGGCCTGGGCCCTCAAGAGCCGGTGGGAGCACTAAAAATGGCGTGGGTGGGGTTCTGAGATAACCCCTGAGATAACACTAGAGCCTGTTCACGCCTTCAGGCACCGGTGCGGGACCATCAGGCTCGCGCTGGGGCCCTCGAGAATCGGCTTGGGACACTCAAGCGCCAGGGCCGCATGGGCCCCCACAACGAACTGTGGGTGTGCAAAAATAGGTGTTTGCACACCCTCAGGATTTTCAGGGTGTGCAATTGCACACCCTGCCCCCCGGAATCCGCGGTCCCTGGCTGACGGTCACCCCACCAGACAGCCGCTGGTGAACGGATGCTCCTAAAGGAGCACTAGCACACCCCGCCGCGCGGAAACCCTGCTGGCGGCCGGGTGGCTCGGTATGTAAGTCACGCAACATGCTTGAAACCATTATCACGGCTGCTTCATGACAATATCGGCATAAAACTGTCTTGAGATTTTTGACATCACATTGCATTCCTAAAACAGAGTGATAACAACTTTCACTTTATTTTCCTAAATGACGAATTCATATTTCATTCAAAAAATGCTAGCATCTGAAGAGGTGGATCTTCAGTTCCCTCCGCTCCCGAATCAAGATCCGTGGGCTTGACCACAGGTCCATTTCCCCGCGTACGCTCACATGTCTACTATGCTAAATTTGAATATAAAACTGCTGCTGTTTTCGTGGGCCGGGAGGCGGCGACAGTGGCTAGAATCATGAATGCTATGTGGCTACCTTGATGACCCGCTATATGTCATTACCGCCATGCCATCGCATGTAACTACAGATATCCCGAAACTGATGGGTGGTTGTGTTATCTTCAATAACTTTTAAAGTACTTGAATGCATGCCGTTGTTTATTTGCTACTCTAATCCCATTCAGTCGTATACAGTACACTGCCTCATGCTCTGGTATGCCCTGTATCCTGTTGTTGAGACTTGAGAGTGGTTGCTTTGTCATTCCTCCATGCCGCTCACGCGTTCTGGCACAGCGTCTTCTCTGGGCTGGCCGGTGGTAGCTTGCTGAGCTGTTGTTTGACCATCTTCCAGAGGTTTTCGGTCGGGGACAGGTCCGGAATGTTGCCAGGCCATGTCCCCTTCTCCCAGAGGCCTGGGAGCATCGCTCGGCGCCAGTCCTGGGTTTTCCTAGTGTGATGAGCTATAGAGACCCTTCCTATTGGAAAATGGCCCTGAACATGTGTGTCAAAAGTTTGGCTTTTGTTTGTGAACCGTTTTCCTTATTCCGCCACGTCTTAGTCGCGGCAGTCTTCTTCAGCACCTCGCTGACAATAATCAGCGGCCAGAGTCTGCCCCCGCGGCACTTGCCACTTGGAGAAGCTTAGAGAGGCCTCTGTAGCTTATCGTCCAAGCGCGAATCTTCAGCGGATGTTTCACCGTCTCGACAGCGGACACCTAAGAGTTGCTGTTATCCCAGGTCCGGTCGTTCTGATGGTTAGGGACTTGAAGAGCTAAAAGGGCGCCTCGTCATTGAAAAGGACGCATCTCCAGTCCTAACTAACCCAGTTGTTGTGGAGTGACCTTGGCGAAATCCAACTGCCCGCACCTCTGGACCACTTTGAGCCAGGACTGCGTCCCGAGGTTGAGCGGCCTCAAACTCCAGCTCCGGGGTAGTCTTCAGATACCGGTGCAGCGGATGGTCGATCCGATTTGGATGCTGGGCGGTGCCGCTCAGTTTTCTTGCCAGCGCCTATGTTGAATGGTACTTTTTAAAGGAAGGTCGATTTTGCAATAACGATCTTCGTCACTCGGCTCAAGGCAGTCTTCCGCCCTCGACCTGTGTGATCCTCGAGTGTCTTTCCTGATCGGTCGGGGCCACCCAGTGCCCCATTGTCGTCAGGTTGATGTCCAGTTCTCTGCCAGCCCAAGCTTGGGTCGCACCTCCCCAGGCCATCCCCACCGCGCGGTAGTGGTTCGGTTTGTGCTTTTTCGCTATTGGCGATATGCAGTCTCTTCACGTTGCCTGTGTGCACAGCGCACAAGAATGGCCTCTCGCGCCCACTACCGGCCGAGGTCAGGTCAGTCGCTGGGGTCTGGTGATCTGGTGGCCAGTCAGGTGCCAGTGGCGCCAGAGGTGGTTGAATAAAAATTACATTCGTTCAGCTCTAGGGAGGGAGAACATAAGCAGCATCAACCGCGCATCAATTTCGGGACACCCTGTAAATAAAACCCGGTTTGGTGATAGCCCCCGTCCCTCTGCCATCCCTGGCCGAATCCGCTCTTGATCCCACCTGTTACTTTCCCCATATCCCTGAGGGGACCACTATACCTGCCAGGGATCGGATGCCTTACACCAAGTGCCTTGAAGTGTACCTTTTAGTAGAATGCGTCATACCCTTACATTACATTTTACATATCGGTCTTGCGTCCTACCTGGCATGGATGAATTACGTTGAAATATGCTCATTGTAAGCGTCGTTATAGATATCATAACTTTATATATTTGAATGCATGTCACTGGGCAAAGTATGCTGGCAGTATGTAAGCTGGTGCGCCTTAGGCTGTCGACATGCACGGCGCACACCTAACGCGATCTCTCCCGTGACTGCGCCCGGGGGTGGCTCCAAAAGCAGCCTCTGAACGCGGAACTTCGTCCGTACTCATACATTCGGATCCGGCTCATAAATTGTAAATTATCCGCTGCCGACAAAGTATGTGCTATGTAATGTATGCAACTGTGCGCCAGGGTCATATGACCCGTTGACGCTTTATTGACGATGCGGCAGTCGCCTAAACGCTCCCGACCATTCTGTTTAGTCACCTAGCCGTCTCAGGCCTGGTTTGGGCTGCGTCGTGCCCGCTGTGCGTCCTGCGGTTCAGCGCTTTGCCGTGCTTCTTGTAGTTAATTGGTTAACGTCGCAGTTCTAGCAAATGGCGCACTTCAGGTGTCTGGATTTTTCTCATCGGTGGATTCGCTGTACCCTTGTTATTACCTGTGAGTGTACCATGTGTTGTGTTTAATTTACATCTAAATCCTCGACCCGCACACCGCCATGTTGGGCGCCTTGTACGGACGTCTCGCTGCACTGTGCTGCTCTGATTATTGGATATGTTCTCGCCGTGCTCGGAGGTTTACGAGTGTCCAGTATGGAGCGGGCGGCTGAGTCAGCTGTCGCACCCCTCCGCCAGTCCCTGGGCGCCGGTACCGACGGCCGTCCCTGGGCGCCGGTACCGACGGCCGTCCCTGGGCGCCGGTACCGACGGCAGTCCCTGGGCGCCGGTACCGACGGCCGTCCCTGGGCGTCGGTACCGACGGCAGTCGCTGGTCGCCGGTACCGACGGCAGTCCCTGGGCGCTGACGCCAGTGTATGCTCCTTTGGCAGGCTTCAATTTTATGGGGATGCCGCTGCTGGTGGAGCCTTCCGTCTCGCCCGCCGCCGGAGCCCGGAAAGGGTGAGTACCGAGTACAGAGTACCAAGTACCGAGTACAGAGTACCGAGTACGGGATACCGAGTAGTCTAGTACCGAGTACGGACTCAGTAGTATTGAATATTCACGGTGACAACTTCAGGGGTAATCGAACCAGAGGCTGCATATAAGATGGAAAAGGTGGAAGGTTTTTACGTGAGTGGTTTGTCCGCACGTCACCATGAATAAGTTAATATCAAATTGAATTTTCTTCCTATGTTACAAGGCCGTGTTTAAACGTAGGATCCCTTAGACCGTGGATCCAGCATCCCGTATCCCGAGGCTCAGTGCATCGGTCCGTCGGTATCGGTCCGTCGATCCGGGCCTCTCAGTCCGTCAGTCCGTCGGCCCGTCAGTTCAGCAGTCCGCTAGTCCATCAGTCTGTTAGACCATCGGTAAATCGGTCCGGCGCGGCGGTCTATCGCTCGGTCAGTCCATCGGTCTTTCAGTCCATAAGTCCGTCGGTCAGTCGGTCCATCGGTCGGTGAGTCCACTGCTCGGTCAGTCCATATCGGTCGGTCAGTCCATCTCCATCGGACTCGGTCCGTGGCTGCTGGCCACCGGTGTAACCCCATCCGGTGGCGCTGGCCCGCACCGGCCGACACCACTCAGCCGCCCGCGCCACCCGAAATAGCCTCGGAGCAGGCCGCGCCGCCCGAAATAGCCTCGGGCCGGGCCGGCGGCGGCAGGGGACGCCCCTTCATCTCCGGCCGGTTACCGCTCCCTGCGTGCCCTGCCGCTTCCTGCCCTGCCGCTCCCTGCCCTGGCCGGCGGACCGATCGGAGGGGGTACAGGGGCAGCAGAGGGACCGCTCCGTGCTCTGGCGGATGACCGATCGGAGCCCCGGGCTGAACCCCTGGGTTCAGGGCAGACAGGGGACGTCGGGTGCCGGTGGCCGTGCGCCACCCATTCTCCGTGTAGGGGAGGCTAGCCGCCTGTTTCCCGGGTTCTTTTTTTTAGCAAACAGGGACCTCTTCGTCGCGGCCGTCGGGGGAGGGGCAGCGCTGACCCACTGAGCACACTTAGCGGTATGCCCCTCCAATCCCACTCATACGAGGAGGCAAGTCCGATGTCTGCCGCCGTCAGGCTCCACAGGTCCCTGGTCAGCGGTCAGTGGTTCCCGCCGTACCGGTATATGATTCTCTCACGTGAGCACATTACCCAAAAATTTTGCGTCCTATTTTGCGTGGTAACTACCTCGGGTATTATCGTTAGAGATAGTTTTGCTGTTTTCCGAGGACAGTGTCGCCCAATGACAGTCACCGCCCTGAGTGGCTCTGTTCTCCCGACCCTGCAGACATCGGACGGTGCGGCTGTGGCCAGGGAAGTGTCGACAGAGCCGGGCGCCGGAGCCGATGCCTCTCATAGCTCTGCCCAGGGCTGCGGAGTCGGAGTCGGAGTCGGAGTCGATATTGGAAACCCCAGCCGGAGTCGGAGTCGGAGTCACCGAAAATCTGTCGACTCCGCAGCCCTGTCAGGTGTGCGGAGTCGTAGTCGGGAGTTGGAGTCGATCGGAGTCGACATTTCTGCCCGGAGTCGGAGTCGGAGTCGGAGTTGGTTTTTGAAAGCCGGAGTCGGAGTCGGAGTCGGAGTCGCCGTAAATCTATCGACTCCGCAGCCCTGGCTCTGCCGGCCGCCGGCGAACCCAAGGAGCCGTGCGGACTGCGGCAGCCCGGCCACCGGGCCGAGCTGGGCCGTCGGCCCGTGACGTCAGCGGAGCGCCGTTTGATACGGGTGTGAAACACGCGAGCCCTTCACCCGGCCACACCGGGCTGATTATGCCGGGCGCGTCTAGACGCGTGTGCCGTGTATCGGCTCCCACGGTCTCTCGGCCGGAGAGCAGCGCAGACTGTTCCTCGCCAGTCGACATTCGGTGGTATGAGCAATGAACGACAGTGTGATAAGCGTTTCGCTGGCATAGGCCCCATAGTAAACCACCACTTTAATTCATTTCGGAAATCTGCGCCATCGAGAGGAGTTGAGCCTATGATACCGATGTGGTGACACGCGTCCAAAGTCTGAGGATTTCCTCGAGGCCCGGTGGGATTCAGTGGCCGTGTCGGGACTCGGCACCGGTTCAATAGGTGATCCATTCGCAGCCGAGCCGGCCGCCGCGTCTGTCGTGCGGCTTCTGCCGTATGGGAATCCGCGGCGGGCGGTGCCCTCATCATCAGACAGCGTGCGTACGGCGCACCTGGTCGGAAATTAGCCCGGTCTACGCCAGCCGACTCACCTCCGCACCGGCCGGCGTCGGAGAATGCATGTTATGTTTTGTCGAAAAATAGGCTCGGCGTATACCTAAACGCAGGAGTCAGGACAAGAGGCTACCAAAATCCATGGGCGCTCCCGAAACCAGTCATACTAAAAAAGAGCAAAAATCGTATGTATCTATCTATACGCGTGCGAAGCAGCGGTCATTGTGATTGGTTGAAATGAGGGACGTCTGCTAGGCCCTAGGCCTAAGACTGTAGACTGTAGAGCTGCTTTGTTGGCTTGGCGGTTCGCTGATTGGGCTTTCAGGGTACTCGCGCACCTTCCCTCAAATGAGTCACATTCTGAAATTGAAAACCTCACACCAAATATTTTTCATAGTTTCTTCATGCACAAATACCTACATTGAAGTCGCTGCACAATAGAGTCGCTGGTGATTTTGGAGAAGCATATCTCTACTGATCGATACAATAATTTTATGACGCAATTTGTGCTTGCTTGTCCTAGAGAGCGTGCTCTCATGGTGCTTTGACGATTCTCCATAAGTGTAACTTTATATCTCTTTGTGGGTGCTCAAGCACCCCCAATCCTGAGCTCAGCACCCCCTGCCTCCTTAAAGCACCCACAGCCTCCTCAAAACATTCCCAGCTGACTCAAGGCCCTCGATAATCAGTATTTCCATCTCCTAGTACTTGTAGTGAGCTCAGTGAATCATGCAAATACTATGCTTACTCAATTCAGTGACTAAGAGAAATGAGAATATACATTGAATAAATTACCACAACCCCCCCCCAACAACAAACAAACAAACCCCCCGTTACAACAAACCCCCCGAGGGTGGGAAGGTTGCATCCCCCCCCCCCCCTGTGCCGGCGAGGGTTAAGGCCAAACATCGATACCAGGTAAGCGCAGTCGGTACGGTGGTGAAGGAGTGCGTACAAGAACATGACATCGGTATGAATGAGGCGGGCTTTGATGGACTCAGTTTTAACCCGCGCCGGGCCGGGGGGGGGGGGGTGTTTGAACACCTGGTTTGAAAACCAGACCCCGCGGTTTTTCGCAGATATCTCAAAAACGGCGGCGCTCCGCGCCGCCGTTTTTGAGTTAGCACACCTGTTCGGGCATCTTTTCCGCACATGTTATGAAAATTTTAGACCCAGGTCGCCTTAGGTCAGAGGTCACCAGGTCACGCCAAGTGACCTCACCTCAGAAAAAAAAGAATGCTCGTCATAGCTACACCGATTGATCGATTGCCTTGAAACTTTCAGCAATTGATAAGAGCAACATTATCTATAAAATGTTTATCTCAGAATTTTGATATCGGTGACCTAAGGTCAGGTCAATTTTGCGACCTCTCCATTATAAGTCAATGGGAGAAAATTGAAAAACGTCTGATTTGCACGAACGCCATTCTAGACACTCTCAAACATCGAGATGTAGGTAAAATTGACACACTGAACCGAAAAATGGCAACTGTGACCCCTGGTAATGTCCCCGAGGTCATCTCAGGTCACGAACAGAATCTAACAGTTTTTCGCTAATAACTTCTGCTAGAGGCGTGCTAGAGCGCTGAAAACGCCTTAGGTGTGTTCGGCTCGACGTTGCGGACCGACTGATATGCCACATGACCTTTTCCGGTCAGGTCATGACCTTGACCTGGGGTCAAATTTTCAAGTTGACCTTTGAAGGTCAAACTATAGTTCATTCGACGCGTCTCGACGAGAGGAACACGATGCTGGCAAAAGTAATGTCATGGCTCTTTTGAGTCAAAAGTTATTGCTGAAAAACATTTTTCGTAAAAACGGTTATTTTTGAAGGTTTTGCCCTCTGGAGGCTAAACCGTTGACCTGAGGTTAAATCTAAGAACATTACTCAGAAAGGTCTGTAAAAGGGTTATCGAATGCGCTTTTCCTCGGCGCTGTAGCTCTATCGGTTCCCGAGATAGCCGTTGACAGTTTCCAAAATGTTGAAATAGTCAACATTTTACCTTTGGTGACCTCTGGTGACCTGACCTTTGACCTGACCCAAAAAATGACCCAAAGTGTTTTCGTCCTTATTTTGGACGTTCTTTCGATTGTCGCTTACCGCGCGTAGCTACGTGGCCCAGGAGCCGAGTTAGAAGGGGTGGGGGGGGGGGGGGGGGGGTGGGGGGTGCTCAGACACCCCCGGCCCGGCGCGGAATCTCAGAGCACTGGCCCGGCGCGGGTTAACCCTCGCCGGCACAGGGGGGGTGATGCAACCCCCCTAAGGGTTTTCGCGAATAACTCGCGTAAAAAAAGGCCGATCGGGACGAAACTTTCAGTACTCTCGCATCGATCAATTTTACACCTACCCTGAAAATTTCATGACCCTGACCCAAATAACCTTTGACCTGTGACCTCCTTTCCGAGGCCATGTTTGGCCGGAATCGCGATTCGGCGTATGTCGGCTCGCATTAGCCGGGCGTTTGCAACCTTAAAATTGGGTATCATCGGCTTTTTCTCGTGACTGGCAACACGCTCGTTTTTTCCGCGAAGCTCTAGCTCGATCAGAGGCCAAACGCGAGGGGTGTGGTCTTACCCCCTCCCTTGACCCATCGAAGGACGCAAAGTGGCCTGTGCCGGCGAGGGTTAAAGTTCCAGGGACAAAATGCAATATTTCACGAGAACCATGTCCGGAGAGTAACCATCGAGCCTGTCCCGTCAGGCGTCATGTTGGATAGCCCTCAATATAAGCTCATTCGTGCAGAGCTATGCAGACCAGGCTGCCTAAGCGCGGACCTACCAAAAGTCCGGTAGGGCCTGAATTTAAATTTTAAACCCAGGGTGTTCTGAAATATGTTCAAAAACTTCTATATGATTATTAATGCATTGGGTGAGCCAAAATCGTTTTACAGTGGCGCTATTAAAACAAGCTCTCGAACTGATTTGACATCATTCCTTGCATGATGCCTGATGGCTACAGTCAAAAAGAACAGCTGAAAAAATTAACTACGAAAAATATGGCATGCCTTTCTGAAAGCTATTGAGCACCCCCAATGATTTTTGGAAAACTACACCCATGCGATTCTCCACTTACGCTCGCCGTTGAAATCGCGTCCGTGGAGGGACAGACTCGATTTCAAGTGGCGCCGGACGAGCCAGTGCGTTCAGAATTTCAGACGCAGCCTGACCTGGGCGCGTCTGGCGCTGCTAAACTGTGACATCACCTGCTCAAACCAATTCACCTTCTGAAACAACCCCTCACCTGCGCCGTTTTAGCCCTGGCTGCTTCATGAGTACGAGCTGTGGTATTGTTTGCCGATGCATGGACACGCGCCAGTAATCTTTGAAAATCTTTGGAGCCAAGGGACCTACATTAGGGCGCTTCGGACTTGATGCGTTACACCAGCTGATCCCCTTACAGGGGCGTCGCCGACGGGGGGGGGGGGGGTCGGGGGGGGGGGGGGTCGTGACCCCCCCACTCTTCAAAACTGGGGGTGTCGACCCCCCACTTTTTGCGATGCTGAGTATGCTTTTTTAGCTTTTATGTCAGTGAAGCAGGCGTCAGCAACACCAACAAATACATCAGATTCAAAATCGCTTCAAGAGCTCCCTAAAGCCAATTAGCCAATTACCTAAAGGTCAATTAGCTGTGGGCGGGGAACACCAGCACAACAATGTTTTTAAGTAGCCCCCATCCTAGTATACCTTTTTATCCCTCAAAGGATTGGACGCGCCAAAACTGCCCCGAGCGTTCGTCTGATCGTTTAAAAAAAAATGGTCGCAGTCGATTCGTCGGATCAGTACCTAACTACAAAACTACAAACTAGCCTCAGCCCCATGGCTACCGTCACAACTATAAAGCTGTACAGCTGTACAGTTATAGCTGTACAGTGCACATGCAGGGGAAAGGGAGTCAGATGGAACCGTCTCGGGCTTTCGCAAAGAAGTCGCGCAAAAAGGAGCCGATTGCAACAAAACTTCCGGTGCGCTCGAGTTAATCACCTACTTAAAATAAATCGATATCCCTGATTCAAATAAAGATGACCTTAGTTCACTTTTTCATAACGTGCTTTTAATTGATAGTGTAGTTTTTGGAGCTGATTTTGAACTTAGCGCCCATCTGAACATTTAAGAAGTAGTTGTGTTGCTTATTCATATAACATGCTAGGAAGCAATCGGTGGTGGTCATCCATTATTAGGTACTGGTCGATCTGACCTGACCTGATCTACCCCAAATGCATGGAGTCATCATTTTCGTTAAAACTAAGATAACATTCGTAATCAGAACCTCGAAAAACCATCACAACTTACATTCGTTAAGTTCTAGCAGGTCCCGAGTTTCTCTACTTATTGGCGATGACCTGAGTCCTGAGATGACCCGAAAACTTGTAAATGGGTATCATCGGCTTTCTCTCGTCACGGCCAGCATGCTCTTTTTTCCGCAAACCTGTAGATCGATCAGGGGTCGAAAGCATGCCTCAGCGTTTGTTTAGTATACGTTATACGTTAGCGACTGGGAAACCACCAATAGAAGGGCTACAGTGAAGCAGAAAACTATTCGATAGCTCTTTTAACGCTCTTTCGCTAGCTTCGCGTTAGATTTCATCTCAGGTCTATGTTTGGCCCATAAGAAGGCAAACAGCTAACTGGACAGATTCTGCCGAAACATCTGCTTTTCAATAACTTTCGATTCCGTGAATTTGCATGGTATGTACATATGTTGTCTTGTCACCACCGTCTTGATCTCTTTGAGACGCGTCACATGAGTTAAAATTTGACCATTCAGAATTAACGTTAAAACGACCTCAGGTCAACGTTATTTCCTGATCGAAAAAGGACCTCCTGCTGCATATGAATGGATCCGTGTTGTTGAGCTGAACAGTGAACACCTTCCAGGTGCTGTCATCGCTCTACCGCGTCTTCGTCAAAAGTTGTAGAAAAAAATGCTGGTGGCCATCGATGGACATTTCCACTAATGACCTTTCGAGTCATCACTCGCCATAAGTTGCACCCTGTCCCTGGCAATGATGAGCTGATTTGTCATGGCTCCAAAGATATTTTGCGTTTCTGACGAACTTTTTCAAAGCAGGAGGCATTCGTGCTTTTTCTAATTTCTCATTATTTTCTAATGATGTCACGTATTTGACCTGCCTTCAGATCATAGATGTAAATCCTCAGAATCATGAATTGCTGACACGTATAACCCCATACATTAGGTACCTATACAGTGTACCAAATTTCGAAGTTATGGGAGAAAAGCTACAAGAATGGCGAGAGGGGAAAGTTTTTTATAGAGGTATACCGTATAACTGAACTTGACATGGCGACCTGACCTTAAGTGACCAGTGATAATTTTTACGCAAGTGATGTAGGTACTAGGTAGGTATACCTACCTAATAGGTTATACCAAATTTGGCGGCGCTGCGCGCCGATTTGTTACACACGCACACACACACATACGCACGCACAAAACTGGGAAGTGTGGCAAAAAAAAACACCCCTACCCATCGGCTGAAGACTAGAACCCGACCCCCCCACTCAAAAATCCGTGGCGACGCCCCTGTCCCCTTACACCAGCTTCGAGTTGCATCAAACAACCGTAAGATTGGCGTGAGTTCCTAAATTTTGGTGCGATTCTATTAGACCGTTCTGGAGTGCCACACCCTGCAGCCGTTTCAAGGCCTGCTTAGGTCAGTAGACTGGTCTGTGAAATGGGAATAGCTCTGATCGGCGTGGGAAATGCAGCGCATATTTTCCGTCCCGTTCCTGCCACGCTTGTTAATATACTATTTTTTCCGCCCCGTTCCTGCCACGCTTGTATAATGACTATTGCGTAGAATGATGAAGATTTACAAGATGAACAATACTCGTGAAGTTCCGTCCAGAGTAGCTATTCCTATAGGTAGGTACTTATAATTCCCTACCGTCACCGGTGGATCCAGGGGGGGGGGGGGGCATTTGCCCCTCCTCGAAATGGACGAAATTTGGTCGTTTTGTTCACAAAGAAAACGAACCGCCATTCACGCTGTTACAGCGGTCAGTCCCGCTGTCAAACGGCCGGTCCCGCTGTCGGTGCTGGGGTCCCGCTGTCAGACTGTGACCTGCCCGCTGTCAGACAGACGGCCTGCCCCGCTGTCCCGCTGTTTGTCTCGTCTCCTCGGCCTGTCGGACGGCCTGTCCCGCTGTCCCGCTGTTAGACGGCCCGTCCCGCTGTCAGACGGCGCGTCTCGTCCCCTCGGCCAATCCTGCTGTCAGGACGGACGGCCAGAGTCCCACTGCACTGTGCCGCTGTCCCACAGTCCCGCTGTTAGACGGCCAGTGCCGCTGTCCCGCTGTCAGACGGCCTGTCCCACTGTCAGACGGCGCGTCTCTTCCCCTCGGCCCGTCCCGCTGTCAGACGGCCCGTCCCGCTGTCAGACGGCCCGTCCCGCTGTCAGGACAGCCCGTCCCGCTGTCAGACGGCGCGTCTCGTCCCCTCGGCTGTCAGACACCCTCGGTCGATCAATACCGCTGAGCGCGGCTCCGGCTCCTGCTCCGGCTCCGGCTCCGGCGGTACCTGGCCGACGGCGGCGGCGGCGGCGGCCGGCGCTCGGCGGTCCGTGTTGGCCTAGGACCGGCTGGCGCCCTGTCGGCACCGACGGCGCGCTGCTCGGCTGTGCTGTGTGGCGGGCCGAGTTGGCTGCCGGACCGGCCGGCGGAGGGGGCGGGCCGGGGTCGCGTCTGACCGCGTCCGCCCAGCCCCAGTGGCCAGTGGCCGAGCTGACCTGACCTGAGCAGTGCTGAGCCGGGACTGGCGGGCTGCCGGCGGCCGTCTGACCGGGTCCTTTTTGTCGGTGTGCGCCGCCGCCTGCTCAGCCCTCAGTCGCGTCGGCCGGCCCCGGCTGACAGCTTACAGGGCACTCAGGGCAAAAACAGCGCCGGAGCGCCAAGGCCGGCTGACGACACGGCCGGCGGGCGGGAGCGCACCGGGCCGCCCTGACGGGGGTGATGTTCCTCCCACACCCACCCTGACCCGACACGGCGGCGGGCTGCCCTGACGGGACTGGCTTTCCTCTGATGTGCCGGCTCTGTGCTCCTCTGTCAGCTCTCCGGGTGCCTCTGTCAGCTCTCCGGGCGCCTCTGTCAGCTCTCTGTGCTCCTCTGTCAGCTCTCTGGGCGCCTCTGTCAGCTCTCTGGGCCCAGTGTTCCATTTTTGGGAATTTTGGGTGGAAAATCACACCTAATGGGTAAAATATTTTCATCCCCAAAACCAGGTAAATTGGAATTCTTTCATCTTTGAAAAATGCTCAACTCATGCTCAACAATTAACAGCCAGATTACCAGATATACCTAGCAACGCCATATAGACAGTTAGAATAGATCTTATAGGTTTGCTACATAATACATAATTTCCATGAAAAAAATCGAAATCAAGGCACAAACCCAACAACTCACCCTGACTGACAACGAAAGAAAATAACCTTGCACACTTCCAGCTGTTAATAACAAATATGCGTTGAATGACCTTGATCACCTCAACTGTTTGTAAAAACCAGGCTTGTGTTCTGAATAAATGCTTTTGGATATTCATAACAAATATGATTAGTGGTTTGCTGCCAACGCAAAACGGATGAGCCGCTGCTTGCGCAAATTAAACACTACCTCTGCATTTCGCTTTTGACAAAGTTGCGCAGGATACGCCTACAAAATTTTCATCTTTGGACCCGCAGTCAGCTGGGCACACCCTGGCACACCCTAGGGATGAATTTAAACATAGGCGTAGGAACAGGGGGGCCGGGGGGGCCATGGCCCCCCACTTTCGGAGGTGGGGGGGGGCCAGCAATGTTAACTGGCCCCCCACTTTTTGCTGACTTAAGTGTCTGTCTGTACCTACCTACCACCCGGTAATTCAGCTTGCCCTTTAATGAAGATTCGCTTTTGTTTCTACAGCGTTATTGACCGCATTTTCCTTCACTCAATGAAGGAAACCATATCACAGACAAGACTGTGAGTCCTGGTGACAACATTTTGTTGAATACGAGGCGCGGAATGAGCGGGCACTGAAAAGGTATAAGACAATATAATATTTACTAGCACGGTGCAGGAGAATGTGTATACAAACGACCAACGCTTGACCGGATCTGCTTGGGGTCGGCATAGTTCGTCAAAGGCGTACTAGCTGGGGGTCAGGGTGACCGTGCCCCCGCCTCGGTTCAAACAGGCTGGGGGTCAGCAATGTCTGTATCTGCCCCTCCCCCTTCCACTTTCAGCTCAGTGGCGGTCGCAGAGGGGGGATCAGGGCCATGCCCTTCCCCCTCCAAAGGCTAATCAGGGGGCCATCATATCATTTGCGCCCCCCCCCCCCAACAACCAATGGGCCCCATGGGCGTATGGGGCTCTGGCCGTTATTCGATTGTCACGAGGCTCAAGAATCCCACGCTAGCTATTAACAGCTCCCAAACCAGTCTTTGAGGGTCCTACACTGATCTCGGAGGGCCCTTCAGTGCCGGTCAAGCGCCCACATTGACCGCTGAGAACCCACATTGACCTCATTTGAGGGTCCCTAAACTGGCCTCAAGGGCCCAGCCGGCATCTGAGGGCCTCACACCAGCCTGTGGTGGCCTCATTTCTGTCTCTGGGGTCCCTAGACTAACCTTTAGGTGCCTCTGAGGACCCGCACTGAATTCTGAAGACCCGATGGCGGCCTCTGAGGCCCATCTTGGTTTTTGAGGGTCTTCTGCTGGTCTCTGGGGTCCAACACCGGCCCATGCCGGTATTTTAGGGTCCCACATTGACCTCTGAGGGCCCCGCACTGGATTCTGAAGATCCGATGCCGGTCTCTAAGGGTCCGCATCGGCCTCTGAGGGCCCACCTTGGCCTATGAGGGCCCTCCGCTGATCTCTAGGTTCCAAGTCCCGCCCATGTCGGTCTGTTACGGCCCCACACTGACCTCTAAGGGCCCATGCTGGCCTGTAAGGACCCGCATTAGCCTCTGAGGGCCTTGCACTGGATTCTGAAGACCCGATGCTGGCCTCTGAAGCCCATCTTGGTTTTTGGGGGCCTTCTGCTGGCCTCTGGGGTCCAACACCGGCCCATGCCGGCATTTTAGGGTCCCACACTGACCTCTGAGGGCCCATGCTGCCCTGTAAGGACCCACATTAGCCTCTGATGGCCCCAAGTCGGCATCTAAAGGTCTCATCCTGCCCTTTGCAGGCCCTGTACTGGTCTCTGAGGGCCTTAACCCTCGCCGCCCATTCAAAGGTTTTTTCGCGATGGCTTCGAACACGCCGGCGATAGAGCTGAAGCTTGGCATACCTGACCTTTGAATCAAGCCGGATCTTTTGACACCAACCGCATTTTCGGGTCAGATCAGGTCACTGACCCATGAGGTCATAAGTGAACCTCTGCACGGTCTTCAGATGTCGCAACTTCGCAACGCCCTCACTGCCAGAGGAGATTTCACAGGGAAATGAACCTTGGAGGACCTAGTATCCATTAGGAGTCTCACAACTTGTACATCTCGGATTTTTCCTAAAGGTCATATGAGGTCAGGTCATTTTCGTGACCTCACCATTAAGTATAAGTCAATGGGGATAAGCTGAACTTTTCTGGCGCCGGGAACGATCTCCAACTATCTCAAGCACACCGAATCGTGATTTAATGCACTCCTTGCAAGGTTCGATGCGTCACTTTTACAATGTTGACCTTGCGCGACGTCATTTATGAAGTTATAAGGGTCATATTAGTTTTTTCGCAAATTTGATCAAATTGAGCTAACGATCGGGAAAGCCACCTGGGGGCGCTGACCTGACCGTGACCCGAGGTTAACACCCTAAGTTTACCTCACCCAAACAAAAAGTATATCATTCGACGCGCCTGAGAGAGGCGAACACGATGCTGGCAAAATTGTGGCTCTGCGGCCGTTTTTTGCGAAGTTATTCATCAAAAACGGAACCGTGCCTTGAGGCACTTGACCTGACCTCAGAGGTCACCGGTTGACCTAGGACCTTAAAATCGGGTATCGATCTCTGCGTCTTGTAACGGCGCACACGCTCGTTTTTCCGCTACGCGCTAGCTCCACCTGGGGAGAAACGGCGAGGGGGTCGTACCCGCCCCCCGCCCCCTCGGCCGGCGCGTATGTAGAAAACTATAGGTCCGGGCCGTCGAGGGTTACAGTGGCCTCTGAGGGCCCAGACCGGCCTCTTAAAGTCCCACACCGGCCTCTGATTGTCAATCAGCCCAGTTGCAGTGGTCGCTTATATAAAACCTCTTAAAACGTTATAGGCCTGGCTGAGCCTAGCTGGGCCGTTCATGCTGATTTTTATAGGCATATTGAAAATACTCGCTTTGCACGTTTCACGCTTGCTCGTAATGAAAACAGTTGATGGATGCCTCTGGAATTTGCATGGGTGCCAACGGCTGCGGAGGACAGGGGAACGCGTCCATCAGTTTGAGTTTATGGACAGGAGTCTCCCTGAAATTTTAACAAATTTTGTTTTTGTTTTTGCCTCGATTTTTTTTTACCTCTGAGCATGTTTGCGAAAACAAAGTGGCCGAAATCCGAGGAGAAATTGGATTTTGGGGGTAGGTTAGGGTTTGGACCTCTGGGAGCCTGGCCCCCCCACTTTCGAAAACGTTCCTACGCCTATGAATTTAAAACTTGATTTGCTCTAACTTCTTTCATTTACCACATGCCGAGATATCCCTTTAACCCATTAACGCCCAGCGGTACCAAAAGGTACCAACGCACATTTTGGTTTGCTGCGTTGAGACCACACGTTCTTTCGCCGGATAGATTTTGTCATCGGATAATGACCTCCTTTCCGGATATGCTGTTGGGTATAAATAACGTGCTGATACGAAGAGCTTCGTGTGAGGTGCAGAAAAGCTCGGAGTGTTTCGAGGCGCCGCAGTCATGGGCTGACGTTGGGAGATAAAAACGTTTGTGGTTGCTTGTCTGTAAATATTTTTTTAGCCAAAGTGTGTTTACAATAAAGATGAAGAACTCGCAGCTGCAGTTAAGCAGAAAATCAGATGTTTCGTCATGAATCCTGGCGTTCCTAGGGGCAGAATTTTTGTTGGTACCTTTTGGTACCACTGGGCGGTAGGCTAAGCGTTTTTTCGCAATTACATGCGTGTGCGGTCTTTGCAGAGGGGAAACAACGCTCAACGGAGTGATGCGGACAAATTGTTATTTGGGGCGCCATCCCTCAAGGGGACGCCATCGCCCGAGGGAATTGGGTGCGTAAGAGGGGCGCCTTTGAGGCCATAAGGGCGCCTATATGCGAAAGAAGGGCACCTATGAAGTTTTTAGGGGCGCCTCAATGCAAATGAGGATGCCCATAAGGGCACCTGCATGCGAAAGAGGGGCACCTGTGAAGCCTATAGGAATGCCTCTGAGGCCCATGACGCCCATAAGTAGAGGCGCCCACATGCAAAAGGGGCGCCCTTGAACGCCATAATGGAGCTTCCATACGAAAGATCGGTCCCTGCATCCCAAAGATGGCCACGCCTCTGAGGCCTATGGAAAGAGGAAGGAGCGCCTGTGAAGCCCATAGGCGCCTGTGGGCGCCTCACTGGGAACGAGGGGCGCCTGTAAGGTCTACAGAGTCGCTTTTGATGCCCATAGGGGCGCCTACATGCGAAAGAGGGGCGCCTATGAAAGTTATGGGGCGTCTTCATGCGAAAAAGGGGTGCCTATGTAGGTTGAAGGTCGTTTGTGTAACGTTTCTCAGGGGTGATGCGCCCTTTGCGGCAAGAGGTCGGAGAGGGGAGCGCCTTCGTCGCCACCAAAGAAGCTGGAGCATTCATTGCTGATTGGTCATTCACTGCTAACGTGACGCATGGATGTTGGATAGGATGCTTTGCCCTATAATCGCTGGTATTATTGCGGGTACCCCTGTGGAGCAACCATGTGGTTAAGGCCCCAAATGAATTTTGCTTGGGGGAGGGGAAGGGGCACGGTTTTGAGATCGTCCTGTTGTTTAGGAAGGCTGTTGCTGTTGTTCAGGAATAGGAAGGCTGTTGCTGTTGTTCAGGAAGAAATGGGTAACGGCGTCATATCCCAGTGCAGTTTGTGCGGTAATACACCTACGGAGGAAATATTGATGCGGATGGTATTGACAGACGAGTTCCTGCAGACCTGCTGCTTGGTCAGTGGTACGTACACCTGAGAATGGGATGCATACCTACACCGCGACGGATTCGGACACTGGATTAGAGCTGGCCCTACCACGAAGGCAAAGCGTCTGCAAAGTACGTGGTTGGCACTAAAGTCATCTGTGGCAAGTGGCGAGTGGCGCTCTGCTCGGAGACGTACTTACATGGAGAGAAGCATCACGGCTAAAAGTAAGACCTATATTGACCAGGGTATGCGTGTTGACTGCTGCAGCGTGTGCCTCGGCGCAAGCAGCACTGCACGATCCGGTTGAAGTCCATTTTGGAGATCTGTCTCGTTTGGTTGCTGAATTAGATTTGGAAGGGTCTTGCTGTGCATGAACCGTAACCACAAACTCTGCTGGCTCTTGATCTATGGGTTTCAAGTTTGTTTTCATAGTTTTGAAAGATATTATAGAGTAGTTGCTGGTTCAGAACATTCAGAAAACTGTTAGTTTTGTCATTTGTATAGAAATATTTGTGCATTTTAGGAAAATAAACGACCCTGCAAGCCTTGAAACCTGGGCTGCGGAGTCGGAGTCGGAGTCAGTCGGAGTCGATATCTCTAGCCGAGGTCGGAGTCAAAGTCGGAGTCGATTGTGGAAGCCGGAGCCGGAGTTCGAGTCACCGAAAATCCCGCGACTCCGCGCAAATGCCAGGGCTGCGAACATGGAGTCGGGGTTAGAGTCGGTCAGAGTCGACAGCCATACCTGGAGTCGGAGTCGGAGTCGGAGGTGATAAGTGAAAGTCGGAATTGGAGTCAGAGTCAGAGTCACCGAAAATCCATCGACTCCGCATCCTTGCTTGAAACAGTACAGTTCACTAGACCGACCCACCACCATGAATAATAGCATCGATCTTTATGGCAGTTAGGCATAGCATGTCAGTAATGACGTCATAATCTGACAACTTGGAAAACATCAGAGGCGAGTGTTTGCCATAATGTTGCCGATGAGTATGTCGTCTAATATTCTAATTTTCACGAATGAGTTGCAAAGTCTTCTTGGCAAACATATCTTGTATGCTGCTAAAATGCATGTTTTTGCGAAAAAATGATGTCACCAACGCCCAGTGGTACCAAAAGGTACCACTTCAAAAAAGGGTATTTCTAGATTTCGCACATTTACCAAACTCACATGGTACTCTTAGGGGTCCATTTACTCCAATTCAGCAAATGGGCACCCGTGTGCGTTCGCTGGGGAATTACGGGCGTTAATGGGTTAACATTAGCACGTGCATTTGGGAAATGGCTTCGGCCCGCCTCGGCTAATGTTGAAGGTATTTGGGAAACGATTCGGCCCTAGGGCTTTTTGATTTTCCCAGACAAAGTTTTACTGAATATTCTGAGCGGAAGAACCAATTTCAAAGAAGATATTTACGGATTGTGTGTTCACTAACAGCAACAGCAAAAGTAAGTGACTGCGTGTTTACATACTTTTGCTGTCGACGTAATTCAACTATATAAACAAGGTTATCGTTCCAATGCCAATATATTTATTGCTGCAGAACATGGTCGGAATAATCATTATTTCTACATAATGCACGCAAAAAAAAAACGAACAATTTAAATGCGTGAAGCATCTTAACGTGCCACAATGAAACATTTGATATTGTTCCAGCTGGGATCCAAGGCTGGGATCCAAGACGCGTTTGATTCAGCGTTTCACCCAATTTTTAGTTTTCCTCACGGTTTCCTCACTCCTGCTGGACTGGACTCCATATCTTTATTCTAACTTCTGGCGTTTCACCATCTTCATCCTCAGCTTGCCTCAGCTTTTTTCAAACCCTCCTAAGGGGGAAGTAGGAATTTCATCTTTCATACTCAACGCAGCCTAATAATGAAAAACACAAACAAATAATCACGGTGACTATAAATATGAACATAGTATTAATATAATATTAACACAGTATTAAGATTAAAGTGTAAAATATCAAATGAATATGATATTAACTGTTGCGCCGGTACGGCATGTGGTAAATCTCTTCCCAACCTTGGACTGTGAAAATGCAGTTTTATTCACCTCGGTTTTTTGCTACGGACCTCGTGCCTACCGGCACTCGGTCCTCCGCACAAAAACCTCGGTGAATAAAACGCATTTTCCCAGCCCCCGTCGGGAATATATAATACAAAATAGGGGTATGAGACAGGTACCAACTTATTCTACATTCATTTCTGATCCTATTGTATCAATTTCACCACAAATTATGTCCGTCGATGGCTTCTAGAGGACTTTAAAGCTCGATGCGTCGGGCCTGGCAGAGGTCCAAGATGAGAAAAGCCACCCTGCGCACACCCTAGGGATGAATTTAAAACTCCGCGGGCTCTGGCTGGTTTCATAGGCAAAATAATGTTTTGAGACCGATACTAATTTATTCTGCGTTCTTTTCTGATCATATTATATCAATTTCAACACAAATTACACTATGCAACAAAAAATGAAACATTTTCAGTTCCTGGAAAGCGACCGAATTTTTCTTATTCATTGGGTCCTATTATAACCGAAATGGGCATTAGTTTTGATCTGAAAATGCTTTTCCGGTTTTCAGAGACGATTTTCGATTTTTGGCCCCGAAATTCGGTTTTTGGCCCACCGTGTCCGATGTAATTGAGTAATCGACTCGCGGTAACTTTCATCGCCTTTCCTATGCCACAAGCTTTCGAATGATATCTGGTTTTGCATATTTGCGTGCAAAAATAACGTCATAAATCTATGTTAAAGTAAGAAAATGTTGAAATTTTGTAAAAATTTGACATTTTTTTCGATTTCATTTCAAAATAGAGGAAAAACTAAAGGCCCCATCCAAATTCTGAGCCCAGTTCCTTGAAGAGCATTCAATTTCCGTTCGGAAGGTACCTTTTTAGTGCATTTTATCGGATTCCTGTGGCGTCCAGATTGAGTTAACCTAAACACATATCCTAAGTCATATCACATAGTATTAACCTGATAACGAATGTTAACGCCATAGGATCAACGAGGGGTCAGCTGAGGTCATTTTGTTGACCCCTTGTGACCTCGGGTCACACGCAGGAACTTACTTTTGAGCAGTCCTGTCGCTCAGAATCTTGATCTGTTGGGGGCCCGTTTTTCAAGTGACTCAATCTGGAAGCCATAGTAAACCGATAAAATGCACTAAAATAGTACCTTCCGAACGGAAATTGAATGCTCTTCAAGGAACTGGGCTCAGAATTTGGATAGGGCCTTTAGTTTTTTCTCTATTTTGAAATGAAATCGAAAAAAATGTCAAATTTTTACAAAATTTCAATATTTTCTTACTTTAACATAGATTTATGACGTTATTTTTACACGCAAATATGCAAAACCGGATATCATTCGAAAGCTTGTGGCATAGGAAGGGCGATGAAAGTTACCGCGAGTCGATTACTCAATTACACCGGACACAGCGGGCCAAAAATCGAATTTCGGGGCCAAAAATCGAAAATCGTCTCTGAAAACCGGAAAAGCATTTTCAGATCAAAACAAATGCCCATTTCGGTTATAATGGGACCCAATGAGTCCAAAAAAATCGGTCGTTACTCAGGAACAAAATGACTGTTGCATAGTGTTATTTACGTTATTAGTTTTTAGATGTCTTTAAAACTCGAGGCGTCGGGTCGGGCAGGGGTTCAAGATGACTGACACGCCACCCTGGCACACCCTAGGGATGAATATGAAACTCTGTGGACTCTGGCAGGTTTCATACGCGAAATGAGGTTATAAGACCGGTAATGATGTATTTTACGTTAATTTCTCATGCCTTTGCAATAATCTTACCGCCAATGATTCATTTCAAATAGTTTCTAAAGGTTTTTAAACACGAAGCGTTCGGCCGAGGGAAAGCCAAGATGAATGAAAGGATACCTTGGCACACCTCTAGGGATAAATTTAAGATACGGTATTCCCAGATCTGCCCAATATTAATAAATTATCCCTCGCCCGTATAGGGGGGGGGGGGTCGAACGAACCACCCCCTCGTTTTTTCGAGAATAACTCGCGTAAAAAGCGGCCGATCGCGACGAAACTTTCAGGGCCCTCGAGTCAATTAATTTGACACCTACTCTGAAAATCTCATATTCCTGACCCAAATGACCTTTGACCTGTGACCTATTTCTTGAGGCCATGTTTGGCCGGAATCGCGATTCGGCGAGCCGCTAATGCGTTCCGTTCACTCTCGTTCCGTTTCGGGTGTTCTGGTCAGTTGTGCTCTCGTTTTCCCTTCCGCTTGGGGTGTCCTGATCAGCGATCCTCCGTTCCGTTGCAGTTGCTCTGATCAGTGATCACTGATGCCCTCCGTTCTGTTGCGGGTGCTCTGATCACAGATCACTGATCATTGACGCTCTCACTCAGCACTTATCACGTGACATGATACGAAGCTACCGCTCCGTTTCGGTGGCCGGCCATGAGGTCGGTGGCATCCTTTTATCATTTTTTTTTGCATCCCGTTCCGTTCCGATATGGATGCCCTGGTTACTGGTTAGTTGCACGCTTTTTATTGCGATATTGCGTATTATGCTGCGCAGTGCACATCGTTCCGTTTGGGTGCCCTAATCAGTGACCCTTTGTCTAGTCTCATGTAGTGCACCGTTCCTTTCGAAGAGTTGCGCTGACACCGTTTCCATTTTCACTATGCGTAATGAGTACCGACTATCGCTGGCCGTTCCGGCGTTCGGGCCGGGAGATTTCCGGCGTATGTCATGCTGCATAGTGCGACTGCAATTGCATACTCAATACTGCGTCCCGTTCCGTGTGCCCAGAGCAAAGGCACCATTTCCAGTATCATCCGGCCATTGTCATATCTGTTGAAAATAGAAAGCTCAAAGCTATACTGCGTACACTGTACGAATATTACCAGATCAGATGCGAACGAAAACTACATACTTATATTGCCGCATATTATCTCAAATATACAGTAATCTTGGAAGCGGTGCTGCCATATTGTAGGCGCAAAACGTCCCAGAGGCCAGAACACATGAGTTATACGGTTTCCGGTTTCATAGCGATCAGTTACGTCAACAAACTGCCCATCAGGGTATCATGATTACCTAAAATTTTATGTCTGACAGTGTCACAGTGATGACCACGCCTCACGCATTACACAGTCTGAGTCAACTGCACTAAATCAATAATACAGGACGACAGAATGATACCCTTTGCAACGGCAAAGACAGGTTCCTTCCCACTTCCTTTGCTTAAAAAAGAAAGAAAACTTCTCCACATGGCACTAGTACCAAAGCCTGCATATAGAGAGAGAGAGAGAGCTCCCTCACCCGCCCCTCCCCCACCCTCCTTAAGATATGACAACAGATTTCAACAGAATCATTGCATCTTCTGCTTCTTAACGACCTAGTTCGCTCGCATGATGGCGACTGGCGTCATGAGGATGGAGGTCCGCGGATGATCTTTAGGAGAAATATACAGGCAGAAGGACCGTCCTGGATCCGTGCCAGTAAGCATGAGTAGGAACTTAGCAGATGCTGACGGTAATATCTGCTGTCTGCATCTGAAACGGAAAGGAAGGCATTGATTTAAGGCTAGGAGAAGGATGGCCACTGGACAGTCATTCAATTGTGACAATGCATTTTGACTTGTGAGGAAAATGAAATCTCACTGGTTGAAGTAGGTATTCATTCTTAGCTGTATAAGAGACAAGGGTGATTCTTAACTTCATTAGTCTCAATCAAACACAAAGATTGGGATAAAATGGGATGGATTTCGAAACACTTGGCGATCAGATGCTAAAGTTATAATTCTGCCGTATATCACCCTTACCTATTTGCATCGTCTTTTTCGGTTAGTTTTGGTGGTCAGGAATGGTATGTTCTTTTATTATCAGCCAGCGTAGCGTTACGCCTTTATTGCGAAAGTGATATAGGTTTTCACTTCTTTTTTTTCATCCTAGATTTTTTGGTCATCATCGTCACACCCAACCAAAATCCAATTTTAGAACACTGAGAGGCCTCTGTGTGCCAGGCGGCTGATCGACTGCTCTTACACATCTGTGTCGGCTATGTGCTCTCTGTCTTGGTCTGTGCTCTCTGTGTCAGTCTGTGCTCCCTGCGTCGGCTGTCTGCTCTCTGTGCTCTCTGTGCTCCCTGTGTCAGCTCTCTGTGCTCTCTGTGTCAGCTCTCTGTGCTCCCTGTGTCAGCTCTATGTCAGCTCTCTGTGCTCGCTGTGCTCCCTGTGTCAGCTCTATGTTAGCTCTCTGTGCTCCCTGTGTCAGCTCTATGTCAGCTCTCTGTGCTCCCTGTGTCAGCTCTCTGTGTCAGCTCCCTGTGTCAGCTCTATGTTAGCTCTCTATGCTCCCTGTGTCAGCTCTCTGTGCTCTCTGTGTCAGCTCTCTGTGTCAGCTCTCTATGTCAGCTCTCTGTGTCAGCTCTCTGTGCTCTCTGTGTCAGCTCTGGCTGTGCTCTCTGTGCTCTCTGTGTCGTCTCTCTATGCTCCCTGTGTCAGCTCTCTGTGTCAGCTCCCTGTGTCAGCTCTCTGTGTCAGCTCTCTCTGTGCTCTCTGTGTCAGCTATATGTGCTCTATGTGCTCTCTGTGCTCTCTGTGTCAGCTCTCTGTGTCAGCTATATGTGCTCTCTCTGCCCCTCTGCGTGTCGGTCGGCTGGTCGGTGTTTTTGCCGGGCCCGCCGCGGTCGGCGCCTGCCTGAGGCGGTGGTTTTTTGGCGATGTGGGCCGCCTCGCCCGGCCGGCCGGCCCTGACCCGGGCAAAAACGCCGCCAGAACGACGGAACCGAACCGCCGACGGACCGACGGACCGACGGACGGACGGCAGTGGAGGCATCGCGGCAGGCAGGAGCCGTGGTGTGACGCCGTGAAGGCAGAACACTGTGCGCTGAACGGCCCAGGGCTGTATTGACAGGGCCGGAGAGGGCGCTGACGGCTGTGGTGCGTCCCGTGACGCCGGCGCCACCGCCAGTAGAGTGCCGGGCGCCCCGGCGGCCCCGATAGATAACCTGTCGCTGAAGTCGCCGAGTGGAACAAGTGGGCGATTGGCAGCGCGGGCTAGGCGGCAGCTCGCACTGATTGCTTATCGCGCGGGTGGAGCGGGCGGGCGGCCCCTCTCCACTGGGCCGCCGCGCCGCCTCCAATGCCGCTCACTCACTGACTCGGCTCTGTATGCTGTTGACGCTCTTCAGGCAGTTATTTGAGCTGACCTGGTACATAACATCGTCACGAAGGTAGCTTCAGCTGCATATGACCGCTGTATTTATGTGTGTAATAGTCATCGATGCATGACGTGCAAATTGCCCAACCGTGACGTCCAGTTTCTGTTGTGCTGGTCATTATCATGGAGATCCTTCTTTCCGCACCGAGCTTTGCCCAAGAGGCTCGGTTTCAAAGCGGCCAGCCCTTCTGTTCCTGTGAGCGGCCGCCGGCACCACCGCGGCCGCCTCGGACGGTGACTTTTTGCTGGCGGAGGTGACCCCATTCAGGGCCGCCGGCCGACTCGCCGTGCCAGGCCAGCCGACTCGCCGTGCCAGGGAGGCCGTACCACAGACGGTTGCGCCGGGTGGGCGCCGGCAACAGGCCTGCTTGACGCCCGACCGGCCACCCGCGCCCACTGATCGGGACAGACAAACGTCGGAAAGACAAACCTTGTGGCGCTGATTTGGTTGATGCAGAGGCAGACTCAGTGGAAGTCTCGCTCAGAGTTGGGCGCGCCGGTGAAGAGCGGATCGGCCAGTAGATGTGGCTGAAGCTCTCGAGCTGTTGACGTGGGAGTTGTGGCGCCATGGATGGGTAAACGGTGGTCCCTGCTGCAACAGTGATCGTCTGAGAAGTCCAGCCCATCGCGCCGCCTGCCCTGTATCGGTGCCTCCCTCCCTGACTCCCTGCGCCTGTCCCTCCCTGGCTCCCTGCGCCTGTCCCGCCCTGGCTCCCTGCGCCTGTCCCTCCCGGGCTCCCTGTGCCGCTGCCTCCCTCCTTCCCTCCCTATGCCTTGCCTCCCCGCCTGCCTGTGCCGGCTGGTGCGACAACACACGCCGACAGCCAGCTCCATAAAAACGGACCCGCCCAGCCGCTGCGGGCGCGTCGCGCCTGCGCCGCCGGCCGGCCGACCGACCGGCTGTGGCCGTTTTTGAGCGCCGCGCAAAAACTCCCTAATACCCTCGGGTGCGGGCGGCGCCTGTTGTGCAGGGTGCCCCGTCCACTGTCTCTCCTATCTGGACAAAAAGTCGCACTGAGCCGCACTGGGACAGTGAGCCGCCGGCTGCTCCCCCAAACAGAAAAATGACAATCCGTAGCGCGTGCTGCCCACGCCGGCTCCGGATCGGGTGGACCCGGCCTGAATGAAGCCCGGTCTCTCCGGCGGGCTCAGAGCACCGGCGCGTGCACGGGCTTTGTATTTGCATAGTTTTTGCTCGCTGTTTTTATATGCGCACTGATCAGCAATAGTGAGGAGCTGAAAAAAGTTACGGCAAAAGCTGGCGCTGCTTATTGTTGCA
Source organism: Amphibalanus amphitrite (assembly GCF_019059575.1). Lineage (NCBI taxonomy): Eukaryota > Metazoa > Arthropoda > Thecostraca > Balanomorpha > Balanidae > Amphibalanus > Amphibalanus amphitrite. Next base: position 124,461 of record NW_024882536.1, on the reverse strand, counting down.
GCCTGCAGCTGCAGATTGCACGCTTGGACGAAAAAAAAAAAAAACTTGATGGACCAGGTGCATAACAAGGCTAGACTGATCGCCGAAGCACAATGGTATGCGAAAATGTTTGCAACATGAAAAATTGATGCCTGTAGGCTGTAGTGCTAATTATTGTACCTATATTATACCTATACCTGTATTATTTTACTTCTATTGTGCATTTCCCATTCCCCCCCCCCCCCACTCATTTTCAGAATTCATTTATGCTATGCCGAGGTGGAGACTCCTGCCATTGGCAGAGACAATGTGGTATTGGACGTCGGGTGGAATGCTACACTATATAACTGAAGTTCTTGTGTGTTCGTCGCCAATTTTCGACGCCTTACAGGGTAAAAGTCAGTGATTTTATTTCGTTTAGATGCCCGATGTGTTTGTGAAGTCGCCGTTCCCTTCCCAGGACCCGCTCAGTTCGGAGTACGCCGTCAGTAAGGCTGCTAGTGCTGACCGGTGGCCGGCCAGCAGCCTATGGGAGCCGTGCGCTCGGCGTGTTGCGGCTGGGTCCATTGCTGTTCTCCTTGTTCCGCGGCTGTATGTAAATGTACGGTTCATCACACTCAGCTGCGCGCGGTTGACTATGTAGTCTTGGTTCAGTCCATGAGAGCTGTTCACCCTGCGCCGCGGTTGTCCACTGTTCAGTCCGTTACAGCTGTGCGCTCGGCGCGCTGCAGTCCGAGCTGTTCACCCTGCGCCGCGGTTGTCCACTGTTCAGTCCATTACAGCTGTGCGCTCGGCGCGCTGCAGTCCGAGCTGTTCACCCTGCGCCGCGGTTGTCCACTGTTCAGTCCATTACAGCTGTGCGCTCGGCGCGCTGCAGTCCGAGCTGTTCAGCCCTTCGCTGCCATTGTTGACGGGAGAACGCCGTCCCTGTATGCCGCTGTGGTCCCGTGCCCAATCGGTCGGGGCGCCTCCAATGTGTGTGGCGGCCGCGGCGCCATCCGACGGCCGAGGAGTGTGCGGCGCGCCGCCGGGCGCTCCTTTGGCCGCGCCCCTCCCCGTCCATCGGCGGCCGTCGGAGGACGACGCCTCTGCCCGTCCGCCGTCCGCGCGCCGCTGGAATCAGCCGGGCCTACCTCAACGCCGCCGGCACGCTCCCCCCCCCTCCCCCTCTCCCCCCGTCCGCCGCCGCCGCCATCGCCGGTCACGTGGCCCGGCCGTGACGTCACGGTCCGGCAGGTGGCGTCAGCTGCCGGCTGCACGGCCGCCCCGCCCCGCGTGCAACGCTGCAATGGCGGCCACCGGACGTGCCACGTGAGAGCGCCGGGCGGCGGGCCGGGCCGGCGCTGTGCATGCGGCCGGCGAGGGCCTGGCAGCGTCGCGGGCTGACGGCGGGCCCCGTGGAACCACTGATGGCTGCCGCCGTGTTTCTGAGGATGTGCTCCACACATACCTACCGGCCGTGCTCGGCGGCCACTCTGCCGTCCCCTGCCGTCCCAGCGAGCACGCACCTCCCGCTGACCAAACGGCGGTCTCTCGGACACCGCCGCCTTCCAGGACAGCTCCAGCTCCAGCGCGATTTGACCAACGCTGGCTCACCAGCCACCGCAGTCAGCCGCGGCGCGATTTGACGAACGGATCCCGATTCGCACCAGCCAGCCCCGGCGTGACTCTACACGAACGGAATGAATGGATCACTAGTCAGCCCTGCGTTATTTGGCGAGCGGCTCACCAACTACAGCGGCAGGTCGCAGAGCGGGGTGTGCCGCCCTCTTGTCGCCCTATGGCCTGAAGTTTGTTGACGGCCGCGCGGAGGTCACTCCTCCCCCCAGCCCGGGACTCCGTCAGTTCGGCGGCGCACTGTGTGCGTTTAGCCGGCCCGTTTGTGCTTGGGGCGCGCGCGGGCGGCGCTGCGGGGGACGGCCGGCCGGTGGAATGCCGCCCACCTCCGGCACTGCACGCAGCGCGCCGGTCCGTCCTCAAGGCCAGGCTGCGCGGCGTGCACGCAGTTTGTCAGCGCTCCGCCTCACCGGCGCGGTGTGAGCGGTGCGGCGCCGACTCTCAGTGACGCCGCCACCACTCACACGAAGCCACCGCTCAGTTTGGGAGTCTGAGACAGAGACATTTGATTGTCGCCCACTGCACTGTGACTGGTGGCTGAAACGGGGGGGGGGGGGGCATAGGGAACTCTCCGGAATGAATGAAAAATAACCGTTTTCTTCGCCTCGCATAGATAGAAAACTATCTAGTTAGTGTACCTACTGGCGTATTGAAGGGTGGCATTTGTTTCTCGAGCAGGCCGCAGCGATTGATTTTTTTCCTCACAGTATAGGAACAAATCTTAGCAATGTTTATCAGAAAACAGTACCCACCCGGCACCGATGCTAACAGTGATGTTAATCACTCTTGGGCAGGCAAAAGCGAGTCTGAAATGCATGTTATTGGTGCTTACGAACTACGGATATCACACATTGGATATTGATAAGATTTTCATATTTTTCAATTAAGGTTCCTGCAAATAAATAACGGCATGTGTTACTATGAACTGGCATTGATGTTGCAATGGAAGTGTGAAGTAAGGTACTCTTTCTGTCTTTCATAGGGCACCTGCATTGTTTTACCCAGTGCCAAATGTTCGTGCGACTCTAGCTCCGTCCCGCGGAGGTGAGGTCGCCAGGACGTGTTCGGCCTCCAGCCTCAGACATGTCCCGGGGTCGCCGCCATATGGGCGGTGTTTCCATTTTCCCAGTCCACTCTTTACTGACTTGATAAAGCGCATCTATCGAATTCGCTAGCAATGGCCATTGGGCATCGGAGAAATGTTTGGTGGCTCTTTAATCGATGGCCACCCTGGGAACTTGTGACTGGGCTCTCCACAGACGTCCACCGAACACCGTGAACACCGGGTACTTAATCGGGCTCCGGTCCGGTGTTTGTCCGCGCGCCTGTCGGTCCCGACCGAATCAGACGGCGGCGGCCGGCGGCGCCCGGGAGCGGCTGTTTTTGCCGAGCCGTCCCGCCCGTCGGCTCCGACGCGGGTCGATCGAGGCCGCCGACGTCGACGATGTGTGCGTCGCCAATGTCCGGAACGGGTCGTCGCTTTTGACCAGCTCGCCGTGCGCTGAATGGCGGGCGGCGGCGACTATGGGCCACGGGTTCTGAGCTCGGACGGACCACTGGGCGTGTGTGACTGTGGCCGGCGGCGGCTAGCGCTGGTCGCTCGGCGAGGGGTCGGCACCACTCGTCCCAGCGACAAATCCCTGGCCGTCGGACCGTCTGAGTTCTGTAGCGGCGGCCGAGAGAGCGGTGCTAATTGACCAGGTAGGCAGGAGATAGAGCGGTCCCGGCCGAGCCGTACCGGGCGGCGGCCGCGCTGGACAGCCTCGGCTATCAGTCGCTGCTGGTATTTGGTGGACACTGGACACTTAACAGTCTGTCTGCGAGTCTGTCCTTCAGGCAGCAGTCTGTATGCCTCTGTCAGTCCTTCCCACAGTCCCACTGTCAGTCCGTCCCGCTGCTCTCGGTCAGTCCGGGGCCTGCCCCCCCCCCCCCCATGTGCCCCAGTCGGGCTGGAGCGCGGCGGCAGCCGCACCTTATCGATTTCATTAGCGGCTGGCCAGGTGATCGGACAAGGAACACGGCCGCTGCCGCCACTGCTATCTATCACAGTCCTCACAGAACACTGGCTGGAACACGGCCGCTGCCGCCACTGCTATCTATCACAGGCCTCACAGGTAGCCGGAGCTGGAAGACGGGGTGATGGGACACGGGACACGGGCCGGAACACGGCCGCTGCCGTCACAGCTATCACAGGCCTCATAGCCAGCTGGAGCTGGGTGCAACGGTGGTACCTACTTAGCAGCATCGTTATTCCGCCAGGCGGCAGTGACAGGGGCTCCGCCACATTTTCAGGTCCGACCCAAAAATGCATCGTTTTATATATTGAGGTGTCAGTACGGAAGTGAAATTATTTAGGGGGCGGCCCCCGCGATCCCCCCCCCCCTCCTCCGGTGGCGGAGTCCCTGGTCAGTGGGTTAACTACATATGATCTCCTTCGCGACGTTGACAGACATTCAGACAGGCTGGTTCGCGTCCCTTTGACGGATTCCCCGCTATCACTCGGCCGTTTCCTGGCACCTGGGAGGGCGTCACGCCGGGCGGCGCGCGTCTCTCTGTCCACGAGGTGGTGCGGCCAGCGCGGCGGGTTTTTGTGGCCGGCACCGGGCGTACGGCAGACCTGGTGCTGATACGGCGTGTCCGCGGGGCGGCGGCCGCTGTCTGCCTGCCGGACTGCAGCGGACGAACCGAGCCACCCAACGTGCCGCCGGGCCGTCTGCGACGATCGGCCGGGGGACACGAGCTTGAGGTCGGCACTGTCACCGACGTCAGGGTGAGGGAGTTCAGGGTACCGGGGAGCCAGCTCTCCAGCAGCCCGCTGTCCAGCGCAGTGAGAGGTGCCGGCTGACGGTCCCGAGACGCGCCTGTTCGGTGTGTGTCGGCCCGGTCTCTGCGCCACACAGTGGTGAGCTCCAGCCGGCGAGCGGCCGTTTTCCAGCGCTCCGCGGCGCGGCTGTGGCGAGCTTCGGCGAGCTCCCCGCCGCCGCCGCCGCCGCTGTGCTGCCGTAACGGCTCTGTTTTTGTCGACACGGCGACGTGGCAGGCATGCCGAGGCTTCCTTCTCAGCATCGCCATGCATACTAGGTACATTTAGCGGTTCAACCAAGATGCAGGACGTAAGGGGTATCAACTAAGCCCAGGTGGTCGTCAGAAGTGTCCAGGGAGGGAGGAGCTGCTGGTAAAGGACGGACAGCATGGACCCCACTGACCCCCACAGTCTCCAGAGGTCGGGGACTGCGGATTGTCGCACCTCAACTGGATGGCATCAAATAGCTCTAAATGCGGTGAAAATATCCAGAATTTACGTAAAGAATGTTAACCAGAATTTTATAACGCCCAGAGTTCAGCGAAAAGTTCCAAAGGAAGAGTTTCCGTGCTCCATTTCGTTAAATGGTTGTCAGTCGAGCGTGTGCTCAAAACAGGCACACTAATCATTAGTGATATCTAGCTCAAACATGGGAACGACGACGGATGGTAATCTTTTTTCTCTCTCGAAAAGCCGTTTGACGAGCCACGCGGGACACTGCAGGTATCGGCCCATTGCGGTGTCAATTTTCCGCTACTGCTCGGATGCTGGATGATGGAGCGACCACGGATTGAGAAACGGGCATGTCTCGATCTTTAGCCTAGTCGATTCCAGTGGCTGAATTATTTGTCAGGTACCCTCTTATCATCTATCGATGACACTATAACGTATTGCCGTTTCAGGAAGCATAAGCGGCGGAACGGGGAGGGCACCGGGGCACCGTGCCCCCCTTTGATTTTGGCATTTTAACATTAGCCCTATGGGCGTTGCATGGAAAGAATGGGACCAAAAGTCGGCGGTGCCCCCTTAATTGAAGGTGTTCCGCCGCTACTGTCAGGAAGTTTTAGATCGCTGCTTCCGTTTCATATTCTGACTTGCTTCGCTTGGCATGTGGTCTGTTTATGATTTCCCACAGTCAATTTTTTAGGTATGGACAGACTGACCCATAGTTAATTCTTCTGGCCTCAGGGAGCTCTCTTTGGTACCGCCGTTGGGTGGACCTTCTTCTCGCTGCAGGGCGAGGGCCAATGTGAGGTCGGTGCTCTCCTCCGCGCCGCAGGACCAGGGTGAGGACAGGCCCGTCTCGCAGTCGCGCTGGGCCGTGGCCGGGGCTGGGGTGCCTGGTGCTCGTGCGGGGCCAAGACCGGGGCTGGGGTGCCTGGTGGCCGGGGCTGGGGTGACTGGTGGCATGGCCGGGCCGTGGCCGGGGCTGGGGTGACTGGTGGCCGCGCTGGGCCGTGGCCGGGGCTGGGGTGCCTGGTGGCCGGGCCTGGCCGGCTCTCAGCACAGCGTACCGCTGCCGGCGCCGCTCGCTGCCCAGTTTTTCGATCGACGGCTTGACATGGCGGTAATCACGTCAAACCGATCCGATTAATCGGCCGCGCTGCCAGCGGCCGAGCCGGGTCTCTCGGAGGGGCCGGCGGCCCCAGGCGTAGCGGTCGTGTCGGTGGCGCGGCCGGCTGTTTCGAGTCTGTTTTCGGCGGCCGTCTCTATCGTTACAAACTGGCGCCCTAACGGCGGCCGCCGGCTGTGTGTGTGTGTGCGTGTGTGTGTGCGGGCCGGCCCGGGCGGGTATATTGATCGCGCCGCTCCGCCACGGACTGTGGACCGGGCCCGGCCTCCAGAAGGACACCCAGACCCGGCTTCTGCTCGGAGTGGACCGTTCTGATAGCCGCCGGGCGTCTGAGGGGCCGGCGGCACGGGTCGCACCGGCACCGCCAGCGCCCAATGCTGGGTGATGCACAGCTGGGTCTGCAGCTGCTCTGTCACAGCTAGCGGTCCGGGAGACCTTGTGTTTCACCCCGACCGCAGTGCCCCTGGATGCTGCATCTCTGACCGTGTGGCGTGTGTGAAGTTATATAACGAAGGTTGAACGCAGCACCCTGTCGTATCTAGCAGGTTTCACCCCACTCGGGGCGATAATACTGGCGGTTTGAGTGATATAACATTTGTCCTTTCTAACGTCGGGACCAGCTCTTCCGCATCCTTGACCACATTACCCCCTCCGAGCAGACGGTTTCCGGCCGTGGCTACCGATGGAGGGCAGCTCCGAAAGCACAGCCCTCTCGGCGGTGGCCGTGTGAGCGGCTGGGTGGCTCTTGTAACCGGGGCCCTCTCGTCGCAGCGGGATAGACTCGGCCGGCGCGGTGCATCAGTCTATGATCCATAAAGCACAATGCCTTCCCATTTATTCTCACATCTAATGCCACTGAAATGGACGGGCCGAAATCAACAAAACAAACACCGTGGCTCGACCTGGGAGGACATCGTGTTCGCTGGGGCCGGGGGATGTGTGTGAGGCGGCCGGTGCGGCGGCGCGCCATGCTGCCTCTCTCCCCCGTCTACCCCTGGGAGCGGGCCCTGCCCTGCACGGCGGCGGAGGGCGGCCCGGCCGGTCGTCCGCCGCCGCTCCCCACTTGGCCGCGCGGAGGCGTGGCCTCCACTGCACGACTGCCGTGCCAGCTTCGCCGCCCGGCCGCCAGGTGGCAGGGTATGTCGCCTCGGTGGTCGCCGCTCGTCACGCCGACCCGTTGGAAAAGGGCTGCAATCGACAGGGGAGAGCCGATGGGGTACGGGACGGCGGCACGTACCCCTGTGTGCCCCACTCCGCCCCGCGCCGACCGCCGCCGGCCCCCCTGGGAACGCCGCCCGGCGCTCGGTGTGTGTGTGGGGGGGGGGGGGGGGGCGGGGGGCCGGGCGGGGCGGATGTCAGCTGACGCGCCGCAGTCAGCTGTCGCCGCCGGCCGGCGGTGGACGTGTTGGGGTGGTGTGCCGACGGCCGGCGCTCGCTGAGCTGACGCCGAGTGGGAGGGGCCGCCACTGCGCCGCCGGAGCCTGATCAGGTAGGTGCCGGCCGGGGCCCAGGTGGGGCGCGGCGGCCCGGGCCGAGGGGCAGCGCCGGGTGCAGCGGGCTGTCGCCGCAGTGAGTGCTGAGGGGCCGGTGAGTGGTGACCAGCAGCGGCCGTGTGACGGCGCGGCGCCCCGCTGCCGGCAGCGCAGTGCGCCGTACTCGGGCGCTGACGTGGCAGGCGTCCGTCCGTCCGTTCCGCTGGGGCCGCCGGCCGTGATTCAGCCTTGGTATGCGGCGCGACCGGCCGACCGGGCGGGCGCAGCTCGGTGACCGGTGCCGCTGCGCCGCCGGCCGGCCGCCGACTGCTGCCGTACCGTACCCCGCCGCTGCCGGCGGCGGCCGGACCCCGCCGCCCACCGCTGCTGCCCCGCTACGCTGCCTTGTTGACGGCCCACTTGGTGACCTACTTACGGCGTGTCGCATCGACTCGAGCTGCCGCTCGCCGGGCGCCCGGGGGTCGGCGAGCGGGCACGGCGGTGTCAGTCGCCGTGTCGGTGTCAGTCGCCGTGGCGGTGTCAGTCGCAGCCGTGTGTCTGTCGGTCGCCTTCAGGTGTCAGCTGTCGTGTCCACTGGCTCGGTTTGTCCACTGGCCCGCCCATGTACCGCAGGAATCTCTCCATTGCCGTCTGCCCAGCTCGTCTATCGTGCAGGGCGCCAGTGAGCCGAGTGCCAGTCGGAACGCGGCGTGGCGATTCCCCGTGGAGTCGATGGTTTCTCACGGACCCTATCCGAACGTCGTGCAGGCTCTGTCAGATCACTTGGTCAGACGCCGGCTGTTCCTGGTCCCCTCCCTTCCCCTGCCCCCCCCCCCCGCGGCGCGTGGGAGACACGCAGGTCGGCGGCGCCGCCGGGGTGCCTGGGCAGTCCGTGTCTGGCCCATGAGCCCGGCTGGATGGAGACGCCAGCCGGCCGGTCTGACACGGGCCACGCGCCCGTGTGGGGAGGCAGCGCTCCACCGCGGCCCGGCCCGGCCTGGGGCGGCCGGACGATGCAGTGGGGCGGCGGACCGATAGCTGAGGTCGCGGGGGCGGCGCGGGCAGTTATCGTCGACAGGGCTGTCGGACAGATAGGCAGCAATTTGCAGCACTTCACGGCTAGTGATAGGACCCGCCTCTGTGCATAGTTCACGTGAAGCGTCATTCTGTATCTCCGATAGTTTATCAGCTTCCCTGAGTGAGGCTACGAACGGAAGTAGACCGTTAACCATTTAGGCGTTTTACTAAACCCACCCATTGAAGTGTCAGTTATCTGGAGCCAGCTGGGCCGAGCTGGGCGACCCGGCCATTACCGGATGGTTTCAGACGGCTCCAGTAGTTCAGTGGGTTTCCATGGAGCCCCCTGTTGTCTGGTTTCAGACAGCCCCCGGGGTTATATGCAAATGAGCTTCTCTATGGAGCCCGCCCCTTGTCGTCTCTCGGTGTTTTCAGGCGACTCAATGGTTATATGGAGTCTCCTCTAGTCTCTCGGCGGTTTGGTGTTCGCCTCGTCGTGTGTGGCTCCGTTCGCAGACAATCTTGTTTATGGCGTGTGACCAGTCCATAGGTCGGCGGCAGTTAGTGGCCCGGAGATGGCGCCGGGAGTCCATAGGTCGGGGGGGGGGGGGCGCCGATAGTCTGTCACGAGCTCGGCGGCGCGGGGCGGGGGCGCCGCTCAGCTCATTAACAGTCGAGGGGCGCCGCCTGAAGTCAATTACCGCTGTGAGAAGTGAGTTGTCATCGCGGCGCGGGGCGCGAGGCTGCCCTGCTGACCACTGAGTACAGCTGAGGGCGGTCGGTGTGTGTCTGTGGAGGGCGGCACTCCGTCCCTTCCCGTGGTGACTGGGGATGGGGTGGGAGCAGAGGAGGCAGCTGAAGAGCGCGGTGACCGGGTCTGTGGTCCCGTCCCGCCTGTCTCGCTGTCCCGCAGCTCCGTCCCGCTCACCGTGTAGCCCCGCCCCGCCTGTCCCACTGTCCTACCCTCCTGTCTTGTCCCGCCCCGCCAGTCTGGCAGTCTCGTCCGTCCGGCTCGATCCGCCGCCTTATTCGGCCGGCTGTCGACCTGTTGTGACGACGGCGGCGACCGGTAGCCTGTGTGCTGTGTGCTGCCGATGGCGTCCACCGGAGACCTGTGACCTGTGACGACCGTCCCCCCGTCCCCCGTCCTACCGGCGTCCACCGACGTCCACCGGCGTCCAGGGTCCAACTGGCGTCCAGCGGCGTCCACCAGCACCAACCGGCATCCGACCTGTGTCGGCTGTGTCCACCGGAGTCCACCGGCGTCCACTGATGTCCACCGGCATCCTGCCGGCGTCCACCGACGTCCACCGGCGTCCACCGACGTCCACCGGCGTCCACTGGTGACGGACGGCAGTGGCGCGCCCCGCGGCCCCGCGTCGGATATTGTCCGCGTCGGACAGATTTAAGGCTCCGAGCTCCCGAAGCACTGGCGAATAAAGTGGCGGCCGGGCGATGGCGTTCTCTGGGAATATTGCCCAAAGATCCAGCACTCGTCGAACGGCTGGACCGTCAGCTGACAGCTAGTTGGGCGACTATCCCGTCCTGACAGGTTATTGGAGATGAACTGCTTACATATCTCTGGCAATAACACCGTTTATTTTGACCAATGACCATCTTACTGACAAGTAACCCAGTGTTACGCCAATCGTTCTCGATATTTTTATGGTGACCGTTGGTAGCATTTATCTCTTAACCCGCGAGTTGCTGGGGGGGGGGGGGCGTTAAACGCCCCCACTTTTTTCGCCGGGCCATAGCATAAAAATGGCGCGCTGCGGCGCGCCAAATTTTGGGTACCTGTAGGGAATTGATTGAAGTTTATTGTGACAAAGTTTCAAAAAAAAAATCGGTCGGAAATTTTTTTTGAGATATCGAGGTTTTAGTGCGTCATGATTTCTGAGTTTTCGACCAAAAACGGCATATGTTCAAAAAATCATATAAAATCACAGGATTGACATACAGACATACCGTAAACACCATTAGACTGCCAACACCATGAACAATCAAATGGCTATCTTCGATTATTGATTATCGTTCCGCATTTTCCAAAATCTTGAACTGAATCTTGGCAATTTCTCGTGACTACTTCACGAATCACGACCATGATACATGCATTTCTTAAATTGAACTTTTTGAGCCAAACACGTACACATATGATAAAATGAATGTCACCATCGTGTTGTACGCCCCAAATTACCCATAAAACATGTGTCAGGCTGCGAATATCAGTTTTGATTTTTGGGGATATGTGCCTACCCGGTTGACCTGACCTTGACCCTGACCTATGCTTGACTGACCCCTACATAGACCTGACACTCTTGCAGGCCTTAGATGATGGATTGTGCACCGTTCTGACAGAGTTTATGGCGAGAGGCGCCCATTGCGAAATCCTGAAGTCCATGCTACTGAAAGCCCGATTTCAGGTGTTTGACCTGACCTTGACCCGACATGTGACCTCAAAATTCAACTTTAAAGTACTCATCTGAAGCGTCTCGTCGCGTTCTTTCGTTTGCCGCCTCGTGCGTTTCGCTGCGCCTATTGGTTCTCGAGTTATCGGCTGGGGGCGTTTAACGCCCCCTCCCAGCAAACGGTGGGTGGCGAAATACATACCCCAGCAACTGCCGGGTTAAACATAGGCGATGTTCTGAGAAGGCCTTTCAAGCGTTCGAAGCGGCATTATACAGATAGCGCAGACTTGAAGCGTCCGATGTGGAGCTGCGAAGTGTGCGGCATACGGTGGTCCGTGGTCATGTCCCCGTGTCGCGCGAGGGAAGCGCTGCAGAGAGGAGCCACCAATCGGGCGGCTCGGCGCCCTGCCCTCGACACTCACGGCCGTCTCCTGCCCAGAGGAGTGGCCGGGAGACTGTGCTGAGTGTGTGCGCGCCACCACGATTCTGTGAACCGATGCTGTCTGGTTGCCAGCCGGTTGACCATGTTTTGTGTTTCCCTGCGGCCCTCGGTGGGCCACGGCGACCACTGACCTCCGTATGTCCCTCCGGCAGAGTCATGAACCAGATGAACGACCACGGCATGAACGGAGGGGGCGGCGGCGGCGGCGGCGGCGGCGGCCCGGCGCTGGACGGTCTGGGCGGGGGCGGCGGCGGCGGGCGGCCGCCCCGAGCCCGGCCCGCCGGCCGCCCCGGCATGCCGTTCGGCGCGCTGTCGGGCCAGCCGGCGCCCCAGGCCGACTTTCCGCTGCGTATCCTGGTCAACAGCGAGATGGTGGGCGCCATCATCGGCCGGCAGGGCAACACGATCCGGCAGATCACACAGAGCACCCGCGCCAGGTGAGGACAGATCACACAGAGCACCCGCGCCAGGTGAGGACAGGTCACACAGAGCACCCGCGCCAGGTGAGGACAGATCACCCGGAACACCCGCGCCAGGTGAGGACAGATCACACAGAGCACCCGCGCCAGGTGAGGACAGATCACACAGAGCACCCGCGCCAGGTGAGGACAGATCACACAGAGCACCCGCGCCAGGTGAGGACAGATCACACAGAGCACCCGCGCCAGGTGAGGACAGATCACACAGAGCACCCGCGCCAGGTGAGGACAGATCACACAGAGCACCCGCGCCTGGTGAGGACAGATCACACAGAGCACACAGAGGACGGCTCAGTGGACGCTGTGGAGCGCTGGAAGGGTTACAGGGGACTGTCAGGTCACGGCGGCGGGACAGTGGAGCGCCGCAGCCGGTCACGGGGGTACCGCACAGGTCACGGCGGCGGGGCTATGGAAATTTGGTAGGGGTATTTACAGGTCACGGCCGCAGGGGTGTCGAAGGGTCACGGGGTGCCATACAGGTCACGGCCGCGGGCCGTGGAGCGGTGGAAGGGTCACGGAGTACTGTACAGTGTACAGGGTACCGGTCACGGTCGCGGGGCCGTGGAGCGCCGCAGCCGCTCACGGCCAGCAGTCGTGTCTCGGCGACATTTGCATGTTAATTCGGCTGCGTGGGCGCGCTGCTCACCGTTACTGGTGGAAACCGCCGGCTGCCGGCCTCGCTGGCTGAGCCGGCGCCGTCAGGGGCACCCAGCACGCGGGCCGCCCGAGGGACGGGCTGCTGACCCGAGGGCCGCGCGAGGGACGGGCTGCTGGGGCGGTACATGATCTCCTGAGACCGTCAGCCGGTGGGCGTAGCGCTCCTGTGACCGATGTCGGGTGCCAGGTGATACAACATTGACATCGGTCTCTATGACTCTGGACGCCTCCAGCCTCAAAAGCGTTACCGATTAGGGTCTTACACTGCATTCTGCTGTGTGGCCTATCAGTCATCCACCGTCAAAATCAGGCGACATTCAGCTTGTAACGGTACATCAAACGGTTACGGGCTGGAACTGGACTCGCGTGCAACAGCCGTTCGTTCGACTAATTTCTGCTTCCCGAGGCGCGGGAAATGTTGGCTCTACTCAATTAAAGGTAGTGTGCCAGCTTTCTTGGACCGTATGGAGTTAATGGCCCAGATAAGGAGAACCGGATTTTTAGAACTTATCCATACCTTCAAAACTCATGGAAACGTCTTAAATTCTTCAAATTTTGAGTACCCCAGTGCGAAATTCGCCCCGACGGGTTGTCGGTCGTACCCCAACCACATTTCACACCACTATGAACAATAAATGCACACACTGAAATCGCTATTACCGATATGCTCATCCAATCAAGTTTCGATAAACCCGTTCATCACCATCTCCTGCGGTTTCGAACACGCCTGTTAGGTGGCTTCTGATGCTCGTCGAGGTCGGAATTTCCAAATACGCGTGGTGCGTCGGGCCGCGCGCTCTGACTTCGGCCAAGAAAAATGCGTCAGCTGATCATTGTCATTTCTGCCACTTGCGTGTGGTGAAATGGGGTCATAACTTATAAGACGGCTTTTTCATATCAATTATTTTACATAAAATCATATTTCAAACCATAAATAATGTTCGACAGCCAAATAAAATAAACAATACAATACGGGCTTACAGTTTAAGGCTCGACATTGTGTTGTCTACGATTAGACAGCTGATAACTCATTCCCGTACGTCGTATGGTCGTAACCATAGATATAAAGACTAGATAGGGCACCCCCATGTCGGGAGCGACTCGCGAATACGTAGCAGCGGCCGCCATGTTGGTGAGGGCGAGAATCTGCGGCGCTGTGTAAACACTATGGGAGGAGGGGGGTGTTTGGGACAGATTTTGTGGTATTTTTCGACCGAAAAATGTTAATCTTTTTTACCTATGGCATTCTTTGGAATGAGTAGATTGTGAAACAAGGGCAGAAACATGTGTATTTATAGTAATGTAATTACATCAGCCCTAGACATATAGCCCTGAAGACGCTGATAAAGGATATGCGGCACCGAAGGTAGATGCAATTGGCATGCTAATTTAAGATAAAATTCGTTTCCCATTATGGCTACCATACTTTATATCTATGTATGCAGTATGCAATGGACAATGATCGACGATAAGTGCAATTTTAGCCCCCACCCGTTCGTAGTTTGTCAGCGTCTTACGAGTAGGGGAAGCCAGGGTGAACGGAGTGAACTCCAGCCGTTCGCCCCTCGACGGAGCAAGAACGGAAAAAATAGGTATGCTGTCCGCGATGTGAGTAAACCAGTGATACCAAATTTCAGGGTACTAGGTCAACGGGTGAACTCAGAGGTCAGGTCAAACACTGGAAATCGAACCAGTAAAGTCACTGGAGTTTGAGATCTTTCGCTATAAAATCGACCAAAACGCGTGATCTGTCGGCGAAATGGGTTACATCATTCCCAATCAACCTCATCTCGAAATCTAGCGAACCGGGTCACATAAGGTCATACAAGGTCAGCGACCTTAGATGACCTCGGATGGCCTTGACACATGGCGGGTCATGTGAAGTGTATTTATGGGCGCCGATCTCGAATCCCGTGTCAATCTTACTTTAAAAAATGATTTGCGAGCACAAATCCGCAAACATAATTAAGGATTACGAATAAAATGAGCAAGATGCTCCGAAAACTGCCCATATGAAGCGCAGCCTTGACCTCGAGGCAAATGCACGTTATCTAGACATCAACACTAAAAAAACGCATGTAAAATGCATAAACATGCACTAGAAGGCAAGGAAATTCACCCGGATGCGGCAAATCGCAAAATCCGCTTATTTTAGCCGAACATGACCTGACCCGAGCTCCGATGACCCATTCCTCACTTTGAATCAATCCGCGCCCCCTACAGGCACCGACATCGCCCTTGCGGACAGCACCGACGATAGTCGCACAGGCACGTGGCGAGCTAGTGTAACTGTAGCCGCGCCTTCAGCCACGAACACCAGTTTGTGCCGGATCAGCCAGCCACGGAGCAGAGACGGCCGGCAACGAATCGGCAATTAACAGTGCTACATATCGACACGATCACAAGAGGCGAGGCGTTAACCCAGCGCCCACTGCATTGGTCGCCAGTGGACCCACTCAGTCACTAAGCAATCATCGACAAAATACGTCTTTTATCGGCCAGACATTGATCTGTTCATTAATATGAAGTGTCCATCCAAATCCACGCTATCCGCCACACAGCAGCTATCGACGGTAGATACCCACTCCAGCGGCAGCTGGCCGCCACTCACTGACACCGGCTAGAGACAGCTGACCGCTGAAATCACCAACACTTCGGCAGGGTATGAGCGGGTCTCAGTCAGATCCCAGGCATGTAACCCGTCCCCACCTTAGCTCATCTGGCAGAGATGATGAAGAGGTGGTAAAGCTGTGTCATGTCGTCCGGCTGGATGTCGCTCACCAGGGCCTCCTGACAGGTGCTACAGCTGACAGAGTCGAGCGCCTTCTTCACCACGAACCCTGCGATGTAGGTGACGATGTTGCCCACCAGACGACAGCCCAGGCTGGAAGTCGTGCTCCGTGATGATGTGGAGTGCCGTCAGCCGTGGCACCGTTGTCTGAGGTGGTGGAGGCCGAGGTAGTAAGGCTGGCTCCCCGTCCGCTGGTCGTGTGACCGACTGCCAGGATGCTGGTCGGGTCGAGGGCTGCCACTTTCCCTGTGCTGCCGGGCCGGACGCCGCAGCGGTGGAGCAGGTGCCGGAATATCCCGCAGAACTGTGCGGCACTGGGGTTGTTCCAGCCACCTGGAAGGTTCGATTAGTATCAATAAAATATGGCTAATAGTGTTTAGTGTTAACATACGCCAGGCACAATTGTGTTGTATTTGTTGTTAACACATTGTTGACACACACGCACACGCACACACACACGCACACACACACACACACACACACACACACACACACACACACACACACACACACACACACACACACACACACACACACATGTTGGCAATGGTAAAGCAGTCTCCGGGCATTTGGTAATAATTTTTTGCACTTATTCTGGTTTTAGTGACTGATGGGCCTTTACCCACGCATGACTGGAGGGTGGGGCTCTACAGAGCCCCTCTCCTGTTTTCTGCAATAGAATATTTACATTTATATATTGAAAAAAAAATTAAAATATATATTTGTTGCAATATTTCTAAACCACTAGACGTGTCAATACGAAACTTGCAGTACCTTCGGCTGCATCAATCTCAAACATTTTATAGAAATAAAAATTGTGTAGCTACCATAGGTCGGCCGTAAATGACGTCAGAGTGATCAGTGAAGTTATACCTATTCTGCCAATTTTGATGCAAGAAATTGAACTACAGCAATCGCTCTCGGTGGCAGATAACCTGTAACAATATAAAAAAACAAGAGTCTGTAGCTTTTACTTGCCAATGCAGGGTGATCTCTTGACTCTTGAGCCTCATCCCTGGTTTGTCAGCAATCAAATCCTGCACATCTATTTGGCATCTTGATTCTTGAGAGACTGAGAGGCAAATTTCAATTTCAAAAGATACTAGTCTTTAAAGCTGAAACATATTAACAGTTAGTCAGATCAAAACAAGGCCTGTAGCATACAAGTGTAGGATACTGGATTTGCACACAGTACACACTACAAAATACACATAGCAAACAGTGAGATTACAGTCATGGAAAAGCATCAGGTTTTTAAAATAATAGTTTACACAGACTTAAATACAAGAATTTAAATGAGCTTCAAATAAAATGAGAAGTGGAGTGAAGTACCTAACAAATAAGGGTATCCATAAATCTGGTGCCACCGTCGGCACATATAAGGTTGGTAGGTTGTAGGTGGGTAGGTTGCAGGTATGGAGGTTGTATGTAGGTTGAGGTTTGCAGGTTGTAGGTTAGTTAGGTTAGTAGGTAAGGTTAGGTCAAGTAAGATTATGATTTTTATCTTCCTTGGACTTCATATTTACTTGTTAGCACTTAGCATTGATGGTAACGCCAGATTTACTAATACCCTATTTACTGATACTGATAACAGGTGAGCCAAAAGAGCATGAAGTGTAGTTTAAGCTTTACAATGTGAAAACTAATTAGGTAATGACAATCTGAGTTTAGGTGCTCCAACTAACGCACATTTTTACGTCACCCCTGTGCTGTTCATTATTGGGATCAAATGTGCGACACGGTTCACTGGTGCAGATATCACGACGTCTGGCATTTTCACTACCTATCTATCAGCTCTGGTTGAGGGTGAGCGTGGTATGCCACTGCACTCTGAACCCAGAGCGGATAAGAGCCCCCGAGGCATCTGGCATAGTGCATGGATTTTTCGTTTGGCACTGAACTACTATTTAATACTAACTGATGACATTAAGTAAAGTACTTATTTAAAACCTATAATCATAAAACCTTCTTACTTCATAAATATTGTCCATTGAAGGCAACAGTAGAAAGTGAGCAGGCAAAGCAAGTGTAGGTAATGAGTCTGCTTTCCGCTGCCAATGTTCTGGTACCTATCTAGGTAAGCTTTCTTTGTGAAAAATCATATGACTGATGCTCTATCCATGCAAGAATAATTAAAGGATTGTGGTGTGCACAAAAAAAAACATGGGAGCTGAATTAAATCTAAAACAGGCATGCCAAGCAAATCTACCTTTGGTGCCGCCTATTCTTCATCAGCGTCAACAGTGCAACATGTCTAAGGCTAACGTAGCCAAATTACAATAGATAAGCATATTTCAGCACTTGTTCCACAATCTACACATTCCAAAGAATGCCGTGAGCAAAAAAGATTAGCACTTTTCGGTCGAAAAATACCACAAAATCAGTCTCAAATACCCCCCTCCTCCCGTAGTGTTTACACAGCGCCGCAGATTCCCGCCCTCACAAACATGGCGGCCAGTCGCACGCACTAAAACACTGCCAATGTCCCATCTAGTCTTTTATATCTATGGTCGTAACACTATAATGACCTTTGCTTATTGTCACAAGTGCGCCGCATTCGCGATTGTTGCCCGACGCCTGTTTGCAGGTGAGCCCACTACAGTTGTTATACATATCTAAAAACCGAAAAACTTTTAGGCGAAAAAGGCACTATTCCAGGCCCATTTTTGATTTTTTTTGCGATATTAGGTAAAAACAGAAGCTTCTTATCCTAGGAAAAATAAAATGGGAAATCTTTCAAAGGTGGCACACTACCTTTAACATGTAATGCATTATGTATGTATGCGGACTGCTGGCTTGTGCCATGCCATGCGTACTTCCGCAGTCCGCACGTTTCCGCACAGTGTGCTACAGACATGGCACAACAATGCGATAACGTACTGACCAAGGCCCATTTCAAGCCCATACTAACACAATGAACCGGGCATCGGCAGGGAAAGGTATTTTGATACATTGAGTCGAAGAAAATCAACTGAACTGTTGCTAAAGTGGCTTCTGTTAGGGCACAAAACCATCACTTTATTTTATACTTCCTTTGGCCCAATGTAGGTACCCTTTTGCGTTACCACGATACATTTCCTGGCAGGTATATGTATATTTTGTATCATTGGAAGATGTATTTCAACTTTCAAGTTTCAATTGCGTCATGGTTCACCGCCTCATTGCGATGGTCCTCGCTCGAAGAAGGGCTGACTGAGCCACTATGTCAGTGTCCGTTGTGCCCCAGTCGCGAACAGGAAAATCATACACGATGTTCACTTGTATAGCACGACATGGCCGCTAACCTCAACTCCATTCACATTGATCACAAACAGGAAATTCCCAGGTGGAAGCGTTCCCCGTGCTGGGGTCACTGACCGCCGGCTGCTGCCTGCCCGGGGGGCGGGGGTCGGCGGGGACGAAAACGGGGGGGGGGGGGGTCACGCGACCCGAGCGGCTGAAAGAGTGACACGAACATGAAACCACCGCTGCCCGTGCATTTCGCTGTGTGCAATGCTATACCGATAGTCCAGCTACTTATGTGGGATAAATTGATTAAGTCTCATCCCTATCCAGTGCTGAGAAATGTTTGGGATTCTCTGGCTACCCGCTACATTTGGTTTGCGAGTTAAGTTATGACAAAAGTCGGCCGATTATGATGCTCTGGCGGATGAGTTCGGGCCGGGGGTCCGTGTCGCGTTATTAGACTGGACTGTATGGACGGACACCTGGACATTTGGGCTGCCACTGCCCCGGTTGGGCTGGGCGGACACCTGGACATTGCCCCGGTTGGGCCGGGGGACACCTGGACAGTGGACATGTAAGGCTGGCACTGCCCCGGTTGGACCTGGCGGACACCTGGACAGTGGACATGTAAGGCTGGCACTGCCCCGGTCTCGGCACGGTCTAACGGCTGCTGGATGGAGGGTGAAGTTGTCGACTATTTGCTGACTTACGTGTCCTTGTCTTTCGCAGGGTTGATGTGCATAGAAAGGACAACACTGGCTCCTTAGAGAAGGCCATTACGATATATGGCAACCCCGAAAACTGTGATAATGCGTGCAAGAAAATCATTGAAGTCATGATGCAAGAGGCGGCCAATACAAATAAGGGGTAAGTCGGAGGAGCGGTCTGGCGCCCGCACCTATACCCTGTCCGAGCCCGTCGCCTCGTCACACTATAACGAGCTGATCAGGTGGCTGCAGTGAAATGTTCACTGTCATTTTACGTCGATGCCGTACTCTGTCTAATTTAGATACTAGATTATTTACATCAAATCTGCATAGTAAACCATAGCACATACCTACATACGAGTACACATCAGCTTGTCTGCAAACACCGCGATAGGTCATTGCTCATGATGGGATATTTTTATTTGTACCCGGGAGTGATGCGCCGATGAATTGTTTAGGTAATGTGTGTTACATATTGGGTTAGTTCGTGCCAGCTGCCTTGAAGATCCCAGTGTGACCCCAGATTGACTGGCCCCAATTCAGACCCCAGTGAACCCCAGCTGTCCCCAGATAGCCTGGTGTGTTTGACCCCAGTTCAGACCCCAGTGTTCCATGACCCGAGGTCCGGCTCCGTCTCCGCCTCGGTCTCCGTGTGGGCGGAGCAGCAGCTGTGACGGCCGGCCCGCGTTCACAGGGAAGTGCCGCTGAAAATACTGGCCCACAATAACCTGATCGGACGGATCATCGGCAAGGGCGGCAACGTCATCAAACGAGTGATGGAGGAGACCGACACGAAAATCACCGTGTCCAGGTGAGGAGACGGGCCTGGAGCTCTCTCTCTCTCTCTCTCCTCTCTCTCTCTCTCTCTCTCTCTCTCTCTCTCTCTCTCTCTCTCTCTCTCTCTCTCTCTCTCTCTCTCTCTCTCTCTCTCTCTCTCTCTCTCTCTCTCTCTCTCTCTCTCTTTCTCTCTGTCTCTGTCTCTGTCTCTGTCTCTGTCTCTGTCTCTCCGTCTTTACTCTCTACTCGTTTACTGCATCATTGATCATAATCCTTTGGAGAACCCATAACTTATTGTATGCTGTTTATTGGAAAGTTTAATCAATAACGTCCACTCAGTAATAGTAGACGTTGACGTAGACGTCTACTCTTACGTCCAAAGCAACTTGTGACGAGAACAAGTTAGATATTTTAAGTTTAAATATTATGATTATTTTTTCGACAAAAGATGCTGTCCTCCTCCGAAAAGCGCCCGTTCGGCGATTTTATCATCGGGCATCCCCCGAGTAGCTCCGCTGTAAACTGCACTGTGTTCATCTCTGCTGTAGCCGCACTGTGCTAACTCTACTGTAGCCGCACTGTGCTATTTCTACTGTAGCCGCGCTGTGCTGACTCTACCGTAGCCGCACTATGTTTATCTTTGCTATAGCCGCGCTGTGCTGACCGGTGCCGTCCCCGCGCTGTGCTGACCGGTGCCGTCCCCGCACTGTGCTGACCGGTGCCGTCCCCGCACTGTGCTGACCGGTGCCGTCCCCGCACTGTGCTGACCGCTGCCGTCCCCGCGCTGTGCTGACCGCTGCCGTCCCCGCGCTGTGCTGACCGCTGCCGTCCCCGCGCTGTGCTGACCGGTGCCGTCCCCGCCGTCCGGCAGTGTGGCCGACATCAACAGCTTCAACCTGGAGCGGACCATCACCATCAAGGGCGGCCTGGAGGGTATGTCGGACGCCGAGCGGCTGGTGGTGGCCAAGCTGCGCCAGAGCTACGAGAACGACCTGCAGGCGCTGGCGCCGCAGTCCATCATGTACCCGGGCCTGCACCCCATGGCCATGATGTCCACCATCGGCCTGGGCTTCAGCCGCGGCGCGCCGGGCCTGTACGGCGCCGGGCCTGCCGCCTACCCACCCGTCTACCCGAGCGGGCCGGCCGGCCAGCAGCCGGCGCCCGCCTCCGAGACCGTCTGCCTGTACGTGCCCAGCGCCGCCGTCGGAGCCATCATCGGACGCAAGGGCAACTACATCCGCAACATGATCCGCTTCAGCGGCGCCTCGGTCAAAATCGGTCAGCAGGAGGAGGAGGGCGGCGGCGGCGGCGGCGGCGGCGGCTCGCCGGGCGCGCGCCACTCGCCGCCGCCGCCCACGGACGGCTCCGAGCCCGGCGGACACAAGGCGCCGCTGCTGGAGCACGTGGCGGAGAGGAAGGTGACCATCTACGGCACGCCCGAGGCGCAGTGGAAGGTAAGTGACCCCCCCCCCCCTCCGCCGCGGGAGGGACCCGGGCCGCGCAGCTGTGACCCGGATACGGGCCGACACGTTTTTAGGCGGTTTAGGCGATACAAACATATGGTGTAGCAAGGGCAGTGTGCCTTTTTGTCGGCGACACTTGGACCATCACGGGATGCAGTTGTGCGCAGCCGCCGACTGTTCTGACCTGACTCATGACGGCTAGAGCTGTTAGTGCTCAGGTGGTTTCACCGTGCACACAAATAAAATTATACGCTGATCGTTTATAGACACTAGTCCGAAGCGATTGTTTCTATCTGAGAAAGATGGCGTCCGTTACGTTTTCAGTCAGCTGATTGTCTCAGCCGCTGGTCTGAGCACCAGTGTCGCTGTGTAGTGTGTACTGACGCCCGCCCGCTCGGTCCCCGGCAGGCGCAGTTTTTGATATTTGACAAGATGCGAGAGGAGGGCTACGGCGTGGGGATCGAGGACGTCCGGCTGCCGGTCGAGTTGACCGTGCCCAGCTCACAGGTGGGCCGCATCATCGGCAAAAAGGGCCAGAACGTGCGCGAGCTGCAGCGCTCCACGGGCACCGTCATCAAACTGCCGCAGCCGCCCGAGGACGGCCTGGCGCCCGAGGAGACGGTCGTGCACATGGTGGGGCCCTTCTACTCGGTGCAGTCGGCGCAGCGGCGTATCCGGGCGCTGGTAGCGCAGGGTGCGCCGCCGGCCGGCCGGCCACCGCGCGCGCCCCTATCGCCGCCGCCGCAGCCGCTCATCTAGTGACGCTCCCGCCGCCGCAGCTGCCGCCACCACCGACCACCGGCCACCACCGACCGACGCCCAGCCTCTGCCACTCTCTCCTCTGTCCGCCGCCACCTCCAGCCGACCCTCAGGACCGGCCGGAGACGCCCTCCGGCCGTCCCTCAGGACCGGCTGAGGGCGCCACGACCCTCCAGCCGTCCCTCAGAACCAGCAGCGCCCAGCGGCCGGCCGGGGGCGCCATCGTGCGCCTCCGTGTCACCGCCACCGCACGACCGGATAACAGCTAGCTGATAGGTGCGCGGGAATCGATGTCTTTATATGTCTAGTGAGTAAATTGTTTATTTTTTATATGTGTTAATGAAATTTTTGTTGAATTTTATATGCGAGAGAGCTAGACGGGCCGCGCGTACTTGAGACGCGCCGCCGCGCGCCGGGCGGCCGCCGGGACAATCCGGGCCCGCCGGCGGCCCAGGAGAGAGTGACCGAAGAGAGAAGACAAGGTGAACAGAAAACAGAAGGAAAGCAGGAGAGAGAAGAGGAGCCTGCAGGGAGCGCCCCGGGCTCCCGCCGGCAGAACCCCACCCCTACCCGGCCGATCAGCCAGACCGACCGAGCCTACCTCGCGCGCCGCGACCGCCGGGCCGCCACGAGAGCGACAATGCCAGAGAGTGAGAGACAGAGAGCTGCCGCGGAGTGCTGGCAGGCGTGCCCCTACCTCGCCCGGCGGTCGGGCGCCGCCCGCGCGGTGGCGCCGGCGCCGGCCGGCCGCGCCGGCCGCTCCCTCAGGTCCGCTGCGCAGCCGGGCCGGCGCGGCCGGCCGCCGCCGCGCGCCGCCACACTGTATCATAGCTGCATTCAGTACCCGTTCTCCGTTACTCTTTGCTTACATGGTGTGTTGGGCGGCGGCGGCACGGCGCGGGTGCCGCCCGCCCGCGCCGCCGCCGTCCGCTGTATCTGTTGGTGTACGGGCGCGGCGGCCGGTCCGCCGGCCCGCCGCGCGCCCCGTATACTACCGCTGCCGTGCATGTACCTATGTTTATTGGTATTTGAGTTGTTAGACTATCGGTAGTTGCGGCCGGCCGTCTTGGGCCGGCCGCTGTGCGCCGGTACAAAGGCGGCCGTCCCGCGGCGCCGGCCACTCTGACCTCAGCGCTCTACCTCAGGCGCCGGCTGAGCGGGGCCGGCCCGCGCGCCGCGCGCCCTCCACCCCAGCAGTCGACTGTAACCTTCCGAGCTCACCGCTCCGTGGAGCGCCGGTTTCTGGCTGGACAAATAAATTATTACGGTTGACGTGGTGGCGTTGTTGGCGGCTGTCTGTGGGCGGCGTGTGTCGATCGCTCGGGACGGCGCTGACGTGGGTCCGAGCTCGGCGTCACTCGGCGCCCGGCAGGCGGCGTACCGTCCGCCCGGGGAGAGCTCAGCCGCTCAGACCACAGAGCTAGGCTTAGTGTAACAGGCTCGGCCCGATGTAACTGGCTGAGAGCTCGCCGGCCGCACTCGACTTCAGTTATGTAATGTGCGCCCCTGCCCGCAGCGGTCTGTCGTCACGGATCGACACGGCATGACAGCATGCCGCTGACTGCGATACCGGCGGGTGCCCCCCCCCCCCCCTCCCCACTCAAGCCTGACTCGCCTGCCGCGGTTAGTACTCACACCGCGGTGCACTGTACTTACGCCGTGGTGCTCTACACTCGGCGGCGGCCGTAGTGCACCCGCCGCCGGCATTGGTCGCGAGTCCGTCCGCCCAGTGACCCGATGGTCGGTACCTTTCCTCGGGGTGAATCTCCAGTGATCCGTTCAGCGCAGCGCTTCGAGCTGTCTTTGGAACCAGTCTGTCATTTAAATGCCTGAACCACGAGGGAAGCGGAACCGATCCAACTGATTTTGACTCAGCGACCAGCCCGCCGTCCCAATCCGTCCATGTGCTTTACTCTCATTTTCGTCCTCCGAACGCCTGGGCAGGTAGTTGTGGCCGGATGCTGGGTGATAGAGAAGCAGGCGCAGCGCCTCTCGCGAGGCAACCCAGGCCCACAAACCGATCTCGCCCGGCTCACACTTCACCGTATTGTTGCGAGTAGCAAACTAAACGGACTGAATGGGGGCTGCTGCACGGCGTTCGCGGGTGAGGTCGCCACTGCCGGCCCGGTCAGCGCGGGTACGCTCCGGGCCACGACAGGTGACCGGCTGCTCTGGTCTGATAATCTGTCACTGAGGCACGGGATTACCGTATGACAGCCAGCCATACGGACGGCGTGCGACCCGGGTCCGACAATACTCTGCAAAACCCGAATCACCAGTCGGTCCCCAGCCTATCTGTCCTCATAAATGCTTGACTGTTCCAAAAGCCCCACCCCAATCGCCATCAGGTCAGTCACGTCAGCTCTGAAATAGGCATGTACTCTATGTAATATGCTCCCTGGACCCCACCTCATAAACTTATATGGCCTTGACCTCATAGACCTTGTTAGCTCCAAACGTCTTTGTTCCGGCTTGATTCTGGCCTCAGCTTGGCCTCAGCTCGGAGTAAAGCAGCTTTCAAGCGTGCAAATCACGTCTCGGCACATCCCAGTGGAATACGTGGCATAATTTTTCCGCTCCTCACTCGAAGCGCGTTGAGCTGCTGGTTGAGAGCAGAAACTAAGCCACCGTAGGCGCGGGTACCGGAGGGGCAGTGGGGGCAGCTTGCCCACCCTCCCAACTCTGGGGCTGTGGGGGCGGTGCCCCCACAACTTTGAGACGGAATACCGCACTTTTTTATGCAAATGTTTTCTTTTTTGTTCGAAAGGTCGAGGGATGAATCATGAAACATAAGTGGCCTAAAACCGGTGAGAAAACTAGATTTGGGGTACCCTAGGTTGATATCTAATATGGTGTGCCCCCCCCCCCTCAGTCTGAAAGTAGTTCCCGCGCCCCTGTACGCCATAGTATTCCAATGCGAGGTGCTGAGACGCAATTTCATGCTTGAAAGCTGTGTTCCGGCCAAAAAGTGAAACAGACTCAAGCCAGTCTGGAAATCGCACGCGAGAGCCTTTTCAAATAGGTACATTAAATCCTGCTAGTATCAATCATGCTCGGGGAGGTGCGCACGATTGATGAGAGCGCAATTTAATGTATTTAAATCGACTCTCGCATGCGATTTCCTGACTGCGGAAGGAGTCTGTTGCAGCCTTTTATCTCTATCTCTAGGAATCTACATAGCCTAAAGCCTGGCCGAACATCGGTTCCACCCACGTATTTCGGGCCTTGGGTCCCCCTCTCCAGCCCAGAGCACAGAGTACGCGTCGGTCGGTTCGTGGCTTTATTCTGGTGGCTCCTCCGCGGCGCTCACTACTAACGTTGGCGGCGGCCGAACGCCGGCGGCGGTTGGAATGTACAATAGCGGCCGCGCTATAGTCGACCCGGCCCACAGACAGGCCACACAGACTCCACGACACCGCAGAACGCATATATGCAGCCGCATACGACTATACAATTATTCATCACAAAATGTAGGTATATAAATCAATAATTGCACACACGCACACATGATTTGCGCGGACCATCGACATAAGTGTAGTCTATCCGGCCATTCAACAGTTACATACAGAGCTCGCGTGATAGCTTTCTGGGTTCTGGAACACAACACTGAGGGCGGGACTCGCCAGTGCCAGCCCCGGTTAAAAACGCGACTTCCGACACACACATCGGACCGCGGCCTCAGACAACTAGATATAACGTAAATCTGACAGAATATACCTAATGGGGTTGTGGGGTTATTTCACCTAAATTGATCACTCTTTTTGCAGCGGGTTATTCAAATAGCAGTCAGAGGTCCTTGAACTGGCTAATAATTCAGGCGCGTGAGCCAATCAGCGTGGCCGACAATCAGGCTCCGCCAATCAGCGCCACGGACTGCCCAGATCTGGACCAATCAGCGCCGACCATCTGGCGCTGTTCGTTCTAACGCCCTCGTCCAATGGAAGTCGCCGACCGCGCCTTTCTAACTCCTACCAGATTGGGATGTAGTTGTCGATTTTGGCCTTGTGTTTTTGCGAGACGCACTCTGCGATCCAGACGATGTTGCGGCACTCCTGCTCCTTCAGCTTGAGGTACGAGTAGAAGGTGCCGTAGTGGAACTGCTGCAGGAAGGCGTTGATGTTGAGGCGCACCTGCGGCGGCCCGGGCGGCACGGTCAGAGCGTGTACACGATACCACAGCGGGTCCGCCCCGGTCACAGGAGTGGGAACTCCGGGACGGCGGCCCCGTCAGAGCGTGTACACGATACCACAGCGGTCCGGGGGGCCGGGTCAGACACGATACCACAGCGGTCCGGGGGGCCCGGTCAGACACGATATCACAGCGGCACGGGCGGCCGGTCAGACACGATACCACAGCGGCACGGGCGGCCGGTCAGACACGATACCACAGCGGGGCTGCCCCGGTCACAGACGTGGCAGGGAGTGGGAACTCCGGGACGGCGGCCGGTCAGACACGATACCACAGCGGGTCCTCCACCCCGGTCACAGACGTGGCAGGGAGTGGGAACTCCGGGACGGCGGCCCGGTCAGAGCGTGTACACGATACTACAGCGGGGCTGCCCCGGTCACAGACGTGGCAGGGGGTGGGAACTCCGGGACGGCGGCACGTAATTCAGAAACTCATCAAATACAGAACCAGTCGCTTCGTTTCTCCGCTAAAAGTATGACACTGTCACTACTGGGGTTAGCTACAGGCATAATCGGCATAATAAATACAGCTACCTGCGTGGAGGAGGAGACTCCAGCGGTCTCCGACTTATTAACTGTTTTCTTCCAGCAGGGCCTGTTTCCTTGCAAGACCTTTCAAATGTATGTACCCACAGAACCCTTTCTGGTACATATTTCTCCAACAGTTGCATTATCATACGAAAAAAGAGAGAACAGCCCACCCACCTCGCGCTCGAAGAACTTGTCCTCGAGTGTCTTGTCGCCGGGGTTGTTACCGGCCTCGTCGAACAGCGTGCGGTACTCCTGAGAACGGAAGGAGGGGGAGGGGTCAGAGGAGTCCACATCCGGTACTCCTGAGAACGGGGAGGGACGGGGGAGGAGGGGTCAGAACACACGTCCAGTGCGGTACTCCTGTGAACGGGGAGGGAGGAGGAGGGGTCAGAACACACGTCCAGTGCGGTACTCCTGTGAACGGGGAGGGAGGGGGAGGGGTCAGAACACACGTCCAGTGCGGTACTCCTGAGAACGGGGAGGGACGGGGGTTAGATGAGTCCACAGCCGGTACTACAACGAACGGGACGGTTCAGACCGGACCGGGCTGTGAATGAGGCGGACTGAAAACACAGACCTGCCGCCGCTCAGCATATACACAGCAGCTCCACTGCAGATAGCACGTCCCCCTCCCCGGCATGCACTTACGCAGTCGTACTCGCCAGCAGATACTCACGCCGTTAGCATCCTCCCGTTAGATACTCACACCGTACTACACCCCCCACACTCGGTACTCACACCGTACTACTTCGGTACTCACGCCCAAGTACACCCTTCCGTTAGATACTTACGCCGTAGTACTAGACCCCACTGGGTACTCACGCCGTAGTACACCCTCCCCCACTGGGTACTCACGCCGCAGTACAGTACACCCTCTCCCACTGGGTACTTACGCCGTAGTACACCCTCTCTCACTGGGTACTCACGCCGCAGTACAGTCCACCCTCTCCCACTGGGTACTCACGCCGCAGTACAGTACACCCTCCCCCACTGGGTACTCACGCCGTACTACACCCCCACACTGGGTACTCACGCCGTAGTACTATCACCCATCCCCCACTCTGTACTCACGCCGTACTACACCCTGCCGTTCGGTACTCACGCCGTAGTACTCGGCGACGGCCTTGACTTGTTCGTAGTCGTCGGCGCGCGCCAGAGCGGCGATGCCGTCCGGGTTGAGCTTGCCGCAGCGCGGGTACAGCTTGCTCCGGTCGTCCTTGCTCAGCTCCGTGCCGAACGAGTTGATTGTGATGATAATGGCACGACGGTCAGCCTCAAACTGCCGATAGCGGGGGGGAGAGGGGGGTGTCAGTCTCAAACTGCTGACTACAGGGGGGGGGGATCAGTCTCAAACTACAGGGGACACAGGGGGGGGGGGGGTTCAGCCTCGAACTGCGGGGGACAGGGGGAGGGGTGTCAGCCTCAAACTGCGAAGGACAGGGGGGGGGGGGGGGTCAGCCTTAAACTGCGGGGGACAGCGGGGGGAGATGAGTGTCAGCCTCAAACTGCACGAGAACAGGGGTGGGAGCAAGCAGCCTAAAAATGCGGGCAGGGAGAGGAGGGGAGGTCAGCCTCAAGCTGCAGGGAGCAGGGAGAGGGGTTCAGCTTCAAACTGTGGGCACTGGGCAGTGGAGAGGAAGGTGCATAGGCGTTGCCAGAGATTTTCGGTTGGGGGGGGGGGGCAAAATCAACTTTTGTGTTAAAACTTGCCTTTCCCCAGTCTTTACTCACTCGTTTTACATATCATTCGACGCGCAATGGTGCGAGAAATCCGATGGTGACAAAGGTTTTCTTCTAGCTATGACATGTAATTTTTTACAGAAAAATTCGAAATTTCGAAATTTCATGACAAAAACGACTGGTAGAATTATAGTATATAGTGGCTGCGATTGCCGACGCACTGCAGAGGGCCCCTGTGTAGACGCTCGACGCTCATGATCATTACCCAGAAAAAGTGAAAAACGCTCCATTTAATCGGATCACCCTGCTAAAATCTCCATTCACGCATGCATGCAGAGGTTTTACGTGAAATGCATAGGACTTATCCCAGCCACCGATCGTAGCTAAGTTGGGCATTCGGCGGAGAGTGAATGTCGGAAGTGTGAATCGGAAGTAATTCATCTTTGCTCAAGTGAGAGGAAGTGTTTTGTTCACTCGAGTGTGAACAAAAGTATCTCGTTTTTCGTGTGAAGGGAAGCGCTGCAAACGCGAACAAAAACTGTTAAACGGAACCAAAAGTTACGCACGGCATAGCGGCAAGGGATCCCTTAGAGATAGGTTTGGGACTTCCAGGCCATTTCAGGCCACTCAGGGTCAGTGCTGACTCTCAGAAGCATGCTTAGGATCCCGGAGATCGGCGTGGGTCACCTCAAATATTTACGTGTACGTGGTGCTTTAGGGCTTTCCGAGCACAAGGTGGGGCCCTCAGAAGCCAGTGTGTGCGGCAGGCGCTAAGAGACTAGGCCCAGGGTGAGCCTGGAGCCTTCGGATAACAGTGTGAACCCTCGGGGTCTGTGTCGAATCCCTAAGGACCTTACGTAGGGACATAATAAACATGTGTTGCGGACCTCAGAGGGACACGTGAGCTGTGACCCATCAGATGCCGGCTTGGGGTTAGCAAAGTCTGTCGCGTCAAAAGTTTGGCTGAACTATCAGAGGCCAGTTAAGGTTCTCAGAAATGTTCGAAGGCTCAAAGATCCCTGTATGGGCCCTCAGAGAACATGGACACCAGTGGGACTTTCAGAGGCCCGTTTGGGCCCTCTGAAAGCTTCTTTAGGGCTCAGTGGAGCTCCTTAGGAGCCTTTGTTTAAAGCAAGCTCATGAGCCCTGCGACACTTGTACGGTACTTGACGGTCGTCAAGTTAGATGTAAGTGAATCCTAATCTATAATCTAAGATTCGGAATCAGGTGAGCCCCTACGATTTGGACCAAACTTGGTCAGTGGATAGTACGTAACGTCCTGATTACGATGCACCCAAAATCTAAGCTCGGCCCGCCATATTTACGAAGCTACGGATGTTTGAATTTCAAGGTCATTCGGGAGAGCCCCTGCAATTTCCGTCAAAATTTGTGTACGGACACTCTAGATGCTCCTCATTACGAATATCACAAAATTTAAGCTCGGCCCGCCATATTTACGAAGTTACGGAGGTTTGAATTTCAAGGTCATTTGGGTGAGCCCCTGCGATTTCCGTCAAAATTGGTATACGGACATATTACATCCTCCTCATTACAAATATCATAAAAGTTAAGCTCGGACCGCCATATTTTTCAAGTTACGGAGCAAAAAGTTACGGAATTTCAAGGTCATTCGGAGAGCCCCTACGATTTTCGTCAAAATTTGTATGCGGACACATTACATGCTCCTCATTACGAATATCGTAAAAGCTAAGCTCGGCCCGCACTATTTCAAAAGTTACTGACGTTTGAAACTCACTGAAATTCAAACAGCTCTAACTTTTGAAATAGTGCGGGCCGAGCTTAGCTTTTACGATATTCGTAATAAGGAGCATGTAATGTGTCCGCATACAAATTTTGACGAAAATCGAAGGGGCTCTCCGAATGACCTTGAAATTCCGTAACTTTGTGACTCCGTAACTTGAAAAATACGGCGGGCCGAGCTTAACTTTTATGATATTTGTAATGAGGAGGATGTAATATGTCCGTATACCAATTTTGACGGAAATCGCAGGGGCTCACCCAAATGACCTTGAAATTCAAACCTCCTTAACTTCGTAAATATGGCGGGCCGAGCTTAAATTTTGTGATATTCGTAATGAGGAGCATCTAGAGTGTCCGTACACAAATTTTGACGGAAATCGTAGGGGCTCTCCCGAATGACCTTGAAATTCAAACATCCGTAACTTCGTAAATATGGCGGGCCGAGCTTAGATTTTGGGTGCATCGTAATCAGGACGTTACGTACTATCCACCGACCAAGTTTGGTCCAAATCGTAGGGGCTCACCTGATTCCGAATCTTAGATTATAGATTAGGATTCACTTACATGATACATCTAACTTGACGACCGTTGGTACTTGAGCCTTTCGCAGACATTTGACGAGAGTTGAGAAAGGCCTCGAAGATTTCGTTTCACGCTTTGAACGAAAATTGTGTCAGCACTCCAAAACTTATGAAAATCAGCTGTAAAATGTAATAAAGAACGAACTAGGAACATGGAATGAATCACAGCATTGACATTTCCGAGTCTGGACTCGGAGTCTTCAAGATTTTGGCGAGTGCGAGTCAGACTCTGGTTTAAACTGCACGCTCCAACCGAGTCTGACCTCACAGACATTCTCAGAAAGGTACCCCCATTTTTTCCCGACTCCAAAATCTCATCGGATCTGTATCGATCTCAGGGGGTGCCCGGTCCGAGGTTGGGGGGGGGGCAAGCTGCCCCGCTTGCCCCCCCCCCCGTGGCGACGCTAATGGGAAGGTGGTACCGGCGAATTCCACCCCACAATATACAAGACGGAAAACAGCTATTTTTGAGATTGCAAGGCCTCGAAAAGGTAAGCCAGCGAGTGCAGGTCCCGTGGGGATAACTGACGGGACAGTGCCCGATGGGAGAACACCAAAAATAAGTGGGTCTGGATAAACTGGCAAAGTTACACTAGTGTAAGGCAGAAAATTGTCAGCCCCCTCCCCCCACATCTCAAGACCTACCACCACCTCACGGGCCGCCCCGGCGGGGGCCGGGGGCGGCAGCACTTGGCTCCAACTCACGTGACTGATACGCTCTCGCGCTGCGCTCTTGACATAAAAAATGCCTCAGGAGCAAACCACGACCTTATGTAACACCTTCTACGCTCCATGAGCTAGAACCGACTATGAGTCAACTTCTTTAATGGTTTAAAGCCGAAAACACCCAATACTGCTTTTCTTTTTTAATTTTTATCTTTTCGGCTAATATGAGAGTAAGGTTATTACATTTTAGATATTATAAGTCAACTTCACCGACTCACCACTGACCGCGAACCGTAAGAGCTCCGTGCATGACGTCACTCACCACCTCCACACATGACGTCACTCACCGCCAGGATCTCACACATGACGTCACTCACCACCAATATCTCGCACATGCCGTCACTCACCGCCAGGATCTCGCACATGACGTCGGCCGTGGTGCCGCCGACGCTCTTACAGAAGCCGTAGAAGGACTCGAGGTAGGCCTTGTAGAGCGTGTTGCGGATGATCTCGATGTTCATCTCGTCCAGGTCCTGCTCCGAGATGCAGTCGACGAAGAACGGCGCTGCGCAGACGGACGGGGCGCAGGGTCAGTGAGCGGGGGCGGGTACAGCGGTGGGCGGGGCTGCGTACCGGCGCTGGTGTTAACGTTATATAACAACCGGGCGGGGTCCCGGTACTGGTGTAACGTAACGGTAACATCATATTCCATCGACATCCCGGCAATGTTACCACTTACAGAGAACAAGACGATAGCAGAAGTCATAAATATACAAAGGGACTTCTTATCCCACAGGGCTAACAGTAAAAAAAAAACGTCACACCCAGTCCAGCACAATCACATCCTGATGTCACAGCGTAGGTAACCGCCAGCGTCCGTCCTTGCCCGCCACCCGATGAGCCTCGGCTCCACAATGGGAGCCTCCCCTTCTCTACCCTCCCCCAGTTGACTCCCCTCCACCAGCCCAGTCCACCGTCCCTGACAGCGGACCCACCGAGCGGCGTGTCGACGAGCACGGCGCTGTAGAGCTCTGCCGGCGTGGAGGCCACGTGGATAGCCTCCATCTGTTCGAAGCTGCCCAGCGGGTGGCACTTGGGCAGCAGCTCCGAGAGCGGCCGCTGGTGCAGCGTGCCCGTGATCAGCAGGATGATGTTGTCGATCATGTAGCCGTATCTGCGGGAGCCATCGGTCGACGGACGGTCAGAGACAGCCGGCGGCGTGAGGGAATGAGGGACAGCCGAGGGGGTGAAGGGACAGACAGGGAGGGGGTAAAGGGACAGACAGAGAGGGGACAGGCACAGACAGGGAAGGGGTGGAGGGACAGACAGGGAGGGGCTGAAGGGGCAGACAGGGAGGTGGTGAAGGGACAGACGGGGAAGGGGTGAAGGGACAGGGCAGACATGACGGGAGACACATAGACAGATACAGACTGGGGCAGGGGGCGAATGGCCAAGGACGGGACAGAGATCGAAGGGACAGAGGCAGGACAGGAGACAGGGGGATAGGACCAGGCCTGGAAAACTCGGGTCGTCCGCCGGTACAAGCGGCGCTGGTGATAACCATGGTGAAGTATGTGTCAGTTCACTGAGTTCAGGTAGTCTGCGCCACTGCTGCTGAATCACCGGGGCGGGGACCGGTGACACAGCGCCAGCGCGGTCCCAGCGCAATTTAACATACCTCCCATAGTCTGGGCGCCACAACACTCCTGCCGTCCATACGCAAGCATGGCGGACATTAAATGATATCGAACGGCAACGTGCATGATGCAATCAAATTATTTCAGAGCAAAGCAAATGTTTTTTTTTTTTAAGATCTGCTGATACCGGTGACAGTCACCGCACCGATGCGGCCCCAATTCCCGGGACATGACTGCCTGACTGAAGTGATGTAGTCGATGAAGGTGGAGAGCGGCTCCACCGAGTGGTTGCGGATGTGCCCGGCTCCACCGAGTGGTTGCGGATGTGCCCCCCCCCCCTCCCCCGTTACTGACGTGATGTAGTCGATGAAGGTGGAGAGCGGCTCCACACAGTAGCTGCAGTGTGCCCCCTCCCCACCCCCGTTACTGACGTGATGTAGTCGATGAAGGTGGAGAGCGGCTCCACCGAGTGGTTGCAGTGTGCCCCCCTCCCCGCCCCCGTTACTGACGTGATGTAGTCGATGAAGGTGGAGAGCGGCTCCACCGAGTGGTTGCGGATGTGCCCCCCTCCCCCCCCCCCCCTCCCCCTGTTACTGACGTGATGTAGTCGATGAAGGTGGAGAGCGGCTCCACCGACTGGCTGCAGTGTCCCCCCCTCCCCCCCGCCCCCTGTTACTGACGTGATGTAGTCGATGAAGGTGGAGAGCGGCTCCACCGAGTGGTTGCAGTGTGCCCCCCCCCCCTCCCCCACCCCTATTACTGACGTGATGTAGTCGATGAAGGTGGAGAGCGGCTCCACCGAGTGGTTGCAGTGTGCCCCCCTCCCCGCCCCCGTTACTGACGTGATGTAGTCGATGAAGGTGGAGAGCGGCTCCACCGAGTGGTTGCGGATGTGCCCCCTCCCCCCGTCCTCCCCCTGTTACTGACGTCATGGATGAGATAATAATGGATTGGTGTCTTCGCTGTTTTTGGCGACATTGAGCTCAGGCCTGCCATCTAGCGGGAGAATTGTCGTAAGTTAGGAGCAAGCCGAGTGAACGCCGCTGATTAGCATTGTGACACACGGGAGTGTGGTGTAGTAGCAGGCTTGTTGTGCAATTTTTCAAAAGGTTATGTCTTTATATGTCAGTAAAAGCGAAGAAATTAATAGATTTATGTGCAGGGTCAGTAATAAGATAAGCAGTTCCATGTTATTTCCCCATTAAATCGTGAAACAGGGAGTTATTGGAGACTTCGCCAGCACGTGTCGTTTTCGCTATTTTTCACATGAGTCTTTACTTGGCCTAAATCAAGCAAATTGTCCGATCAAAGAACAAAACGAACGTAAGTACTATCTATAAGTCTAATGAAAAGGTTAAACGGAATTGCTAACGTCATTGCCGCTCAATATGCCATTCAAGACGCTCTATGAAAAGGACCCAACCAGTGCTGCGTAGTCGATGAAATTTCAGTGACTTTGGCTCCAACTCCGATTCCGGTATCCAGATATCGACTCCGACTCCTTCGGGCAGAACTGTCGATTCATACAGACTCCGACTCTGCAGCCCTGGTAAGTCTGTGGAGTCGATGACTTTTCGGTGACGTTCGACTCATACTCCGACTACAGCTTTTAAAAATCAACCGATTCCGAGTCGGAACAGAACCGCTGGCTCTGACTACAACTCCGCAGTCCTGGCCCAAGATAGCCGCCTAAAACAACTTTGATCTTCTTCGTACATTGTTAATGTTATTTTAAACAAGGAGTGGAAAAGGGAGACGAAGCCTTCACAAACAAGGATCTCCTGTTGCGGATCAATCAGCTGCTGGAACAGAAAGGCATAAACACCACGCATCTCATTTCCTCGTTTTCTTTACGACTCTGCACCAATGTAAGCACTGATCAATGCAGTGCGAGCATCGATGTGACATTTGTGTACCAAGTTTGAGTGTTATCCGCCCAGCCCTTCTTGAGATATGGAAGCGGCAGCCCGCACGTGCGCACGTGCAGTAGCACCCCCATAGTGACACATGGAAATGCATTGGCCACTGGCCCTGGGTGCCTAACTATTGACGAAATTTTACTGTAATGGGCCCAGCCATTGCGGAGTTACTTCATGTGGAACAATTTCGACACCCCTAAGTTGGCACGTGGCACGTGCCGTAACATTAACTAAGATGAAGAAAATCGGGCGAAATTCGGAGAAGAAGGAATAAGCCTACCAAATATGTATGACATATTGTCAAACTGCTGTACCATTGTGAGTAAATGGCCATATAAAAGCTCGTACAAGCCAATGGGACTGGGCGTTTCAATGCACACCGTCTTACGCATTTTATTTTCGTTATTACCTAAAGGCTGCTTGACGTTTTTGGCTTTCAAGCATTTAAGACATTTTTTGTCGTCTCAGGTCCAGTTAGATTACCTCCAACTCGTGGGAATATGCACTTCGAGCCAACTAACACACCACACCCACGTGTGTCATAATGCTGAGAGATAGCGTTCACTCGGCTTGCTCCTAACTTACGATAATTCTCTCGCTAGATGGCAGGCCTAATCCCAATGTCGCAGATCCCAATGTTAATTTCCACGAGACACCAATCCAGTGTTATATCATCCATGCTGACGTGATGTAGTCGATGAAGGTGGAGAGCGGCTCCACCGAGTGGTTGCGGATGTGCCCCCCCCCCCTCCCCCGTTACTGACGTGATGTAGTCGATGAAGGTGGAGAGCGGCTCCACCGAGTGGTTGCAGTGTGCCCCCCCCCCCGCCCCCTGTTACTGACGTGATGTAGTCGATGAAGGTGGAGAGCGGCTCCACCGAGTGGTTGCGGATGTGCCCCCCTCCCCCCTCCCCGCCCCCGTTACTGACGTGATGTAGTCGATGAAGGTGGAGAGCGGCTCCACCGAGTGGTTGCGGATGTGCCCCCTCACCGCCCCCGTTACTGACGTGATGTAGTCGATGAAGGTGGAGAGCGGCTCCACACAGTAGCTGCAGTGTGCCCCCCCTCCCCGCCCCCGTTACTGACGTGATGTAGTCGATGAAGGTGGAGAGCGGCTCCACCGAGTGGTTGCAGTGTGCCCCCCCCCCCCCGCCCCCCGACTGACGTGATGTAGTCGATGAAGGTGGAGAGCGGCTCCACACAGTAGCTGCAGTGTGCCCCCCCTCCCCACCCCCGTTACTGACGTGATGTAGTCGATGAAGGTGGAGAGCGGCTCCACCGAGTGGTTGCGGATGTGCCCCCGTCCCCCCTCCCCTCCCCCGTTACTGACGTGATGTAGTCGATGAATGTGGAGAGCGGCTCCACCGAGTGGTTGCAGTGTGCCCCCCTCCCCGCCCCTGTCACTGACGTGATGTAGTCGATGAAGGTGGAGAGCGGCTCCACCGAGTGGTTGCAGTGTGCCCCCCCCCCTCCCCCGCCCCTGTTACTGACGTGATGTAGTCGATGAAGGTGGAGAGCGGCTCCACCGAGTGGTTGCGGATGTGCCCCCCTCCCCCCTCCCCGCCCCCTCACTGACGTGATGTAGTCGATGAAGGTGGAGAGCGGCTCCACCGACTGGTTGCGGATGTGCCCCCGTCCCCCCTCCCCTCCCCCGTTACTGACGTGATGTAGTCGATGAAGGTGGAGAGCGGCTCCACCGAGTGGTTGCGGATGTGCCCCCCTCCCCCCGTCCTCCCCCCGTTACTGACGTGATGTAGTCGATGAATGTGGAGAGCGGCTCCACCGAGTGGTTGCGGATGTGCTGCATCTCCAGCACCAGCTTGTCTCGCAGCCGGTCGTCGATGGTGGTGACGGACAGCGGGCCGGCCTCGTTGGCCAGAAAGTGGCCGTAGTCGGTCGACTGCAGGTGCAGCTTCAGGTCTGCCGGGCGAGCGGCGGCGCAGCGGTCAGAGTGGGACAGGGCAGAGTCAGGGGGGACTGGGCAGAGTCGGGGGGACCAGGGCCAGCAGTAGAAGCGGACCAGGGCAGGGGTCACAGAGGGCAGGCTGGGTCAGCAAGTGACCACAAGTGACTGCACCTTGTTAGGCGCAATTTCAAACAAGTTAAAGGTCAAATTCAGAACGTCTTCCTTCGAAATGCACGTGAATGTTTTGAATTTGGTCCTTAACTTTTTGAAAATGCGCCTAAAAAGGTGCAGTGCACAGATTGAACACAGGCTGGGAAGGGGGATTAGGGGAATTAGAGATGGTGAGATGGTTCACCCTACATGGTCATCATGCTGGTACATATCTAAAATGGAATAAATGTAAAAATTTGTATGCTGTTGAGCGGGCACGTCTTGCCAAGAACATGTTTTTATCATGTTGAACAGAGACTGATCTTGGGTAAATAATCAAAGTTACTGATTTGAACATGTTTCTATGCAATCCATTCCTGATACATTTACAAAAATAAAATGGCATTTATGCACTTTACAAACTAGTAAATCACTTTCTCATCACTTGAGTTGAATCGCATCTCATTCAGATTGTGGTGTAAAAGCAAATGGGCAAACAAATTGAAGGCTGGACAAAAATGTAATGCATTTCAACTTGTTGTTACCTAGAGACTAGAAAGGCGTGTGATGTAAGCAATCAATGGCCAACAAGTTTTAAACCGATCAGAAACATCAATGGATCACCCAGCAAACTCACCCTCAAGAGTTTCACACTGCACCAAGTTCAGGTAGTCATTGTTCTTCAGAATGCCGTTTTTGAATCCTCGGCACAGGCTCTCCAGATAACCATCATGGATGTTGAACAGCCAGTCCCTCATTTTGTAGCTTTAGGAGAATCTGACAAAGAAACCTGAAACAGATAATCAAAGCCATTAATGAGAGGTCAGTGCAAGGGCCTGCGTCCAGTCACTCAATACCAGCCAGAGTTGTGTGAGCAGATGAGAGGACACTTCTTTGTTCGGTAAGGCAGACATCGCATGAGTCGCCATAAGGCACATTTCGTTTTTGCAACAAAAGGAGAGGCGCTACCCCGGGAATGCAACAATCTAACCAAACAGAACCTACAACCTACAACCAACATTACAGTTTCTTGGGCAAAAAACATCTGCGGGCCTCCGCCTCTCCTTTGTTGCAAAAAAAAAACACATGCATAGGTATGGCAGCTCCAGCAACGTCTGCCTTAACGATACCTAAATGTTGGGTTAAACCTGTTCAAAGGAGGCGAGACTTCAGAGCAAAATACTAAAAAAATATGAAGTCATTTAAACATGAGAAACGGTCATATGCACTACTGGGTAAATGTGAACACATAGGCAAAGAACAAATAGGTAACAATAGAATAGAATAGCTCAAGCTTGTGACCGCAAAAATGCGCTGTCCTTGTCCTAGGTATGTTGCACCTTGGTAAAAAATGACTGGGACAGAACCAACTGTTGGTAAACACAAGAGACATGCATTTCCGTTCACGAACATACTTCAAAAATACAGGATTGATCATGGTTATCAAAATACAATAAATACCTACTCTCAACTCACCCTCCCAAACCGAAAACACAGCGACACAGAAGTGTCACGCGCACAGCCTTGACATAAAAGAGGCAATAACAGCGCACTTGCCAGAAATAGCGCAAAAAAGATCAATAAATGTTACATCTAGGCTAGTTTAAGGCGAATTTAAAAAATATTTTCCAAATAAAAACTGTGTCATCTATATGAATAGCGGCTTTTAAGCATTTTTGATCTTGAAATTAATAAATAACTAGAAAGTATTGAATTTAATTTGCAAATAGTAAAAACTTTTCGAATATTTCGCCAAGTATCTGCCAAGAAATAGTATAAATAGGCGTACAATTTGCTCAGCTGTTGCTGCTCGCGTGATACAATTCCCACAAAGGTACATTTTGATTGGCTGCTTAGGATGGCCTCTGACCAATGAACTAGGTTATAACATCTTCGTGCTCAAAAGCATAAAAGGGCCAGAGCCGCCGCGTTTCGCCCCTTTCTCGAGTTCCAACTGGCGGTGTTCGTGCGTCACGGGGAACTGGCGACGTGCTAACACGTGTTCAACGTCGATTACTTCAACTTTGCCAAGATGGCTGGAGATAAACCCGCGTACAAAGTTGGTGAGTGGCTCAGTATTTATCGCATCTACAGTCTACACCTCTGACTTGCCACGTGGCACCCGACACGTGCTGATGCCCTTTGACAGTCATTGTTGCAATGCTGATGCGTTACATTCGTTTGTGAAAAAACATTAGTTTACCTGGAACCCTGAGGTCACTTATGTCTCAGTCCTTTTGTCATTTATGCCTGGTGGCATAATGTATGAGTGATAGGATGTGGATCACCGATTGGGATAAATGCAGCGAGCGATCTTTATCATATTATCCTGGGCCGTGGCAGTGCCGGTCGTGCCAGTAATGTTTTGAAGTTGCAATAGACCACGCCTCCCTTTCTCTCGATCGGCGCCTTCACCTACCGTGGGTGAGGACGGCTTCTCATCTCCGGCGGCCGGTATGTGACTGAGCTGAGCCGACCCCTGCTGAGGTGACTGACCTCCCGCTAACGGTGTACCAGGACCCACTCGGGGCCAGTTCAGGGTCAGTGGTGCGCTGGCGGTAACGGTGGGCGGTACTTCACTCAATGTACCCTGGGCGGTACCGCTGGCCGGCTGTATATCAATATACCGGCTGTACTGCTGACCGGGTGTACCACGAAATGGGTGTATGTACCGGCGGTACCGTGGGCTGGCTGTTCGTATCGGGTGTACCGCTGACCGGGTGTACCGCTGCGGGCGCTGACCGGGTGTACCGCTGATTTTACCGATGGTACCGCTGACCGGTGTAGGTACGGGGCACGGGTGGTAGCGCTGGCCGGGTGTACCACGAAATGGGTGTATTTACCGGCGGTACCGTGGGCTGGCTGTTCGTACTGGGTGTGCCGCTGACTGGGTGTGCCGCTGACTGGGTGGACCGCTGAGTGTACCGGTGGTACCGCTGACCGGTGCAGTGTAGGTACGGGGTACGGGCGGTACCGCTGACCGGGTGTACCGCTGACCGGCGGTACGGTGTGCCGGATGTAGGCACCGGCGGCACCTACCGTCTGTCGTGTTTGTTGCTTCCTTCATACTTGGGCTCTTAAACACGATAACTGTCGACCAACTCGGGGGCCGCGTAGGTAATATCGCATACACCGCGTTATACTGTATGTACTATGTACCGCGTCACACCATGTACGCGGGAACAGGAGAGTCTGTGACCCGAGACCGGGGATGTATACCTATGCCGCGTATACAATAGTCATACCATATACAGAATGGCAGCTATCCAAACACCGGAGAGGGGGCGTGGTCGGACGGCTGCCCCCCCCCCCCCCCGTCCGTCACGGTCACTCGCTGGGCGAGTTCTGTGTGTATGGCTGCCAGCCGGCCCCCCGTTTACAGTACCTACAGACAGAGGACAGGCCCGTGCTGAGTCTCACCAGGCGGCGCCGACCTCTGGACCTCTGAGGGCATATGATAGGCTCCAGCCCTACATGACTGTTAGTTTTGTGTCAGGGGCGGCGGTAGGTAACTGTTTTTTCCTCCTCTGGGTACCTACCGCCTCTGTCTTTAAGCTCGTTTGGTGGGCACCGAATTAAAGTTTGGTGGGCACCGAATTAAAGCAAGAAATGTCAGAACTTTTGGACTGCTACGAGAATGTAATAAACGTTGATATTGTATATTTACATGCGCTATTGAATATTTATTATAAGCCATTTTTTTATCGGAGCGCCTTGATGGGAGACTCCCCACCATGCCTTCGTCTGCGCTGCGTGCCATTGACACTAATGGGCATCTTCGTCATATAGTTATGTGATCAATGCCATGGGGCGCAATGCTTGTTTTATCTGGATACATCTGGATTCTGTCAGATCATTCCGGACACATCCAGCTTAGTCCGGATGGTTCTTGTTTATACTGGTTAGATCCGGACAGATCTGGACGCAACTTGCGTTTTTTTGCGTAGACACGCCCATTCCCAGAGCCCAATGTTTTTCGTAGAAAGACTGACTAAATTGCTTAACGTTTGAGAGGGCCGATACCATCTAGTATAAGTCATAAAGGCCCTTTGCTATTTTTACGAAAATTAGTATTTTCACCTCAT
Source organism: Amphibalanus amphitrite (assembly GCF_019059575.1). NCBI lineage: Eukaryota > Metazoa > Arthropoda > Thecostraca > Balanomorpha > Balanidae > Amphibalanus > Amphibalanus amphitrite. Next base: position 83,189 of record NW_024882536.1, on the reverse strand, counting down.
CGTCTGCGCTCCGCAGAAGCATCGACAGTACTATCGCCACTAACTGACAGTTAACTGTTCAGGAATTCGGGCAGCTGGAGACATTATAACCGGTTCGTTCTCTGACCGTGTCTTCTCCCCACTGTGCTGCACCCGTCTACTGTGCTCCCCTAGTACACGCCCCTGGCGCAGTCACGCGCGGGCAGCTCCCCTATGCACCCCGGCCTGTCCCGTCCCGCGCGGGCAGCTCCCCTGACCTGACTCCGCCCCTCCCCGCGCGGGCAGCTCCCCTGGCAACGCCCGCCCCTCCCAGCACGGGAAGCTCCCCTGACCCGCCCCCGCCCCTCCCCGCGCGGGTAGCTCCCCTGACCTGACCCTCCCCCCTCCCCGCCCGCAGCCGACATCAAGCTGGCCGAGTGGGGCCGAAAGGAGATCATCATGGCCGAAAACGAGATGCCCGGCCTGATGACGCTGCGCAAGAAGTACGGCCCGTCGCAGCCGCTGAAGGGCGCGCGCATCGCCGGCTGCCTGCACATGACCATCCAGACGGCCGTCCTCATCGAGACACTGACCGAGCTCGGGGCGGAGGTAGGGGGAGGGGAGGTCACTGGGCGCAGAGGTCACTGGGCGCAGAGGTCACTGGACGATGAGGTCACTGGACGATGAGGTGGGGGAGGGAGGTCACTGGGCGCAGAGGTCACTGGGTGCAGATGTGGGGGGAGAGGTCACTGGGCGCAGAGGTCACTGGACGCAGAGGTGGGGGAGGGGAGGTCACTGGACGCAGAGGTGGGGGAGGGGAGGGGAGGTCACTGGACGCTGAGGTCACTGGGTGCAGAGGTCACTGGACGCAGAGGTGGGGAGGGGGATGTCACTGGGCGCAGAGGTGGGGGGGGGGAGGTCACTGGACGCAGAGGTCACTGAGCCGCAGAGGTTGGGAAGGGGAGGGAGGTCAGACACTCTGGGCCCTGGGGCGCTGGTGGTGGGGCGCCGCGAGAGGGCGAACCGATGCATTGAATGGTTTGAGTCCCGCGAACTGTCGCATTCACCTTGGACCAGACTATATTGGCACAGGTTTGGCGGCATATGTGCAATGTGTATGCACATTGCACACCGGGTAAGGCTATGTTGAATTTGTATTTGAACTCTTGAGGCCGTGCTTTGTGACAGTAGCATCCTGCGAGGAGATGCCGTTTTCTGGGCGAGTTGGAACGGAACACAATGACCAATGTTTTTTCTACGCTTCGTTCGAGCTCGCAAAGGCGTTGTTGTGATTATGGGTCTATGTATTGTGCACTCCAACAATGCCTTTGGGTGAGGAAAAGCCCACAATACATAGCCGAAGACGAGGGTATGTACATTGCACAACGCATCAAGCATGTACGCGAAGCTGCACAATTACACGAATGATAAAATACAGTCGCGTCGGTGGCGGAGGGGAGGTGGATGGCGAAAAGCAGGAAGCGCCGCGCTCAGCCCACGGCTCAGTGGCTGACTGCTCTCGGCGGCGCTGCGAGCGCGAATGACCCGGGCTCAGGTCATGCGGACCTGACGAGCGGGCGGTATGACGCAATCACATGGGCGGCGCTCGCCCTCACCGCGGAGAAAAAACATTATCAGTTGACTTATAATGTTACATTTCTACGCTTCGTTCGAGCTCGCAAAGGCGTTGTTGTGATTATGGGTCTATGTATTGTGCACTCCAACAATGCCTTTGGGTGAGGAAAAGCCCATTACCCCACGAACCCGAGAACGATGCGTAGGCAGGTAAGCTTAGCAAAATTAAGTGCAGATAAAAATTTGCATAAAAGTAAAACAAATGCATTCACCCGGCGCATGTCCGGCACACAACATACAATAGCCGCAAACGGTAACTGAGGAGCGCGTGAGACGCAGCTCGCTTCAACACCAGCACATGGTCCGCAACACACGCAGCGTGCTTGCAAATTAGCAAAACTACATCTGCTGCATACACGGAAGCCCTAGCGAGTTACATTACGTTGAGAGTAATGCGCTGCTATAGCACGGGGGAGATCAGCAGAACAGGGACTACAGAACATTCGTGTCGCGAATTTCGGCTGGCGTAACTGGCACCAAACTTGGACCAGCGCGCAGCTGCATGAGCGGTGTAGCGGCGTAACTGGCACCAATCTTGGACCAGCGCACGGCTGAGCATTACAACGAAAAATCGGCCGGCGTAACTGGCACCAATCTTGGACCAGCGCACGGCTGAGCAGTGTAGCGGCGAGACTGGCACCTTTCTTGGACCAGCGTACGGCTGAGCAGTGCAATGAAAAATCGGCCGGCGAAACTGGCACCAATCTTGGACCAGCGCACGGCTGAGCAGTGCAACGAAAAATCGGCCGGCGTAACTGGCACCAATCTTGGACCAGCGCACGGCTGAACAGTGTAGCGGCGAGACTGGCACCTTTCTTGGACCAGCGTACGGCTGAGCAGTGCAATGAAAAATCGGCCGGCGAAACTGGCACCAATCTTGGACCAGCGCACGGCTGAGCAGTGTAGCGGCGAGACTGGCACCTTTCTTGGACCAGCGTACGGCTGAGCAGTGCAATGAAAAATCGGCCGGCGAAACTGGCACCAATCTTGGACCAGCGCACGGCTGAGCAGTGCAACGAAAAATCGGCCAGCGTAACTGGCACCAGCGCACAGCTGAGCAGTGCAACGAAAAATCGGCCGGCGTAACTGGCACCAATCTTGGACCAGCGCACGGCTGAACAGTGCAAAGAGAAAGTTCGGCTGGCGGAACTGGCAACCTTTCCTTTCGGACCAGTGCACGGCAAGAGAGCCAGGAGAATCGCTTACATGAATCCTCTGGCCAAACTGGCACAACGACCAACGCTCAGTGGAGCATGGCGACTAACACGCACCGGAAAGAGAGCACGGGAAGAAGCACGGAATACTACAACTGCGTCGTGGCCAGGACTCAATGGCACTGCACGTGCACCAGTATGTTCCTGTAGCCCGCAACGGACCATTTCGCCGCGACGGAGAGGGGCAAAAAAACAGCGTGAAAATGGCATGGAACGTTGAGCAATTTGAACGAAACATGGTGACTTGCCGGCGAGCGTTACATAGCTGTCCCAGCTCTAGCAAAAGCATTGCAGTACGCAAAACTCTGCTTGGCCAAAGGTTGTCAACATTTGTGACGCGGACTAGAAACAGGCTGTCAGAAGCCGACTCCCGATGAAAGTTCTGCTCCTTTCAGACAGCGTGATAGGCTCGTGTCGTAGCAGGAGCCAGCGCTACTGCCATGAACACTTCTATGGATTACGGGGACGTGGTAGCCCCAGTCCCATGGCCTGGGCAAAAAGGACCAACATCATCGGCCATGCCCTGAGATCCAAACGTGCTGTCTTTCTGACCGCCATGCGATGGTGCGGACGGAACGTGCCTTGGTGCAGATCATACGTTCGGCGTAGGAAAACACTCCCAAGGCCGATCCACCCACGCACGCAAGTTATGAAACCAATGTAAGATTTGAACGTCGCGATAGGGGAGATTTTTAAGCGTTAATAGCGAGCCTAATCCGTCCTACCCCGGTGATCACACTGGAGCTTCACTTTCTGCCCGATGGACGCACTCATGCTGATGTATCTACAGTACTCATTAAGAACTTGGAATGTAAAACATTCTTTACGTGGGAATGTGAGGATACGGTAGGGCTCCTTTGCCTTGCTAGAGCAAAAAGGAACGTGGAGCTCGCTGCACATGCGCTGAAGCGAATTCAGAGACGTCATGAATGCCGTCTTTGAAAAAAATATCAGCACAGAAACCATCCGTTCGAGAGGATTGTCTATGAGTCAGCTATATTTGGGGGTCATATTTCTAAGTGTCTGTGTTCTAACTTATAAGGTGGGGATAAATTCATTAACAGATCGGCCTCCGGAAGGGAGAGGTAGCGGTTAAAGTGTTACATCCCCGGCGTTTTCGGGAATAAGTCTGCTCGGGACAAACTTTCTTATCCATTGACTGCTTGAGGAAGCAGGACCGGCAATCCGACCCGCGCGTCTATCGCAATTGACATATGCATCCACTATAATGGGCGCCCAAACATCCAGTTATGAAGCAGTTTTCGAAGTCTTACACCAACATAGGGCGCAAGAAATAAGTTATAGCTACTAAGAAGCTCACGAAGAACGACATGTGGCACGCTGATGGCGGGCACTCTGCCAGCGGGTCGTCTGCTATTCCCTAGGAGCGAGTAGGGCGGCGTGAGGGGTGACCGGCCGCTGGCTGCGAATGGCGTTGCGGCGGGGGCAGCGGAGAGCGCCGTGGTTTCCGCGGCAGACACGCCAGGAGTGGCTGTAGTGGCAGCGGCCGTGCGTGCATCCACCGGAAACACAGGAGTTGAGAACTCCGCGCCCCGAACGCCCCAGCTCCTACCTTGCTGATACGCTGGTGAGTGGTGATGCCGCGGCCAGTGGAGTTGAGCCAGATTGGCGAAATAGCATCAGATTCGCCCCACTGTGTACACTGTACAGGTGTGGAGGGAGCTCACTAGCGCGTGTTAACCACTTGTCATATTCCCTCCAGGAGAGCCCCATGCCGGGAGCTGAGAGAAAGCTGACTTGACGCATGTGAGCGACATTCTCAGGATGGGCTCAAGTAACCACCCGTATATCGGACAAAGACTACTGACTGCGAATGTCTGGATGACGCGTATGGATGGCTTGGCTGCAGAAGACCACCCACAACGCTGAAGGTGCCGACACTACAGACTCCTCATAGCGAGGATCAGAGGTACAAAACCAGTTGTCAAGATTGACAAAACGGTGGCTCTCGATGTTGTATCTGATAGCTGATACACTAAAAGTGATGTCCGCGGACACACATTGTAATTGTTATTTTTTATATCTAATTTTAAAGGCATGTCGCTGAACCTGAGGTATTACCTGGGTGTTCGTCTCCTCCGGAACTGCGCCGGCTACTCGAGACCTAGAGATGGTCCCGACGACGTGTGCTGCGTAGATGGGACGGGGATGACAGCTGGTGCAGCGGCCGCGATGGCTGCCTGAAACATCCCGACGACTATCCCGTGCAGCTGCTTTTTGCTGATCGCGATGGTATCGGCAGGGGCTGCTGGTGTAGCGGACGAGTGTAGCTGGGTACTGAGCAGTCCTCAGAGATGCTACTGCGTCAGCCAGTGCAGGATCTCTGCTTGGCCGGACAGGAGAACGTCGGGGCATAGCGGCGACGGAGTTGCCTCTGGGCGCTGTGCAGCCCCTGAGGGCGCCCCTTGTGCTCTGCGGAGCGACGCTGGACGAGGTGTGCTTGTCAGGCCGGCTGCTGCGTGTTGACGCCGAGGCTTTGGGTGTGTCGATCAGGCGGACTCGTGGCAGGCATGAAAAAGACAGAAATCATGCTCACATCATATGTTCCACATCATGCGTACTGCAACACACCTCACGAAAGTAGCACACACTGGCACTGCTCACTGTCATGTTCCTCTGCTAGCTCATTGCCTGTGCCCAATCTTAAATTCAACAAGGGTAGGTAAGAACGCTTCCAGAGCCCTTCGCCCTATATCTTCGAAGGGTGGACACCATCCCGCCCCAGAGAAACAGGCCCGGGGGTAAAAGCGCGAGCGTTCCGAAGATTGTCTCTGAGCATGACGGGGTATACGCGAACTATATAACTGATTCAGCTCATAGAGCAATTGCAGCCATGCAGAGCTCCTCAACCTGCTGCAGAGGAGCTCAAGCTGCTGGAATACCCTGCGTGCGATATCGTTGCCGCCGATGAACAGGGCGACCTGTTGTGTCTGGCGCCGCAGGAGACAGTGGAAACGCTTATCACCGACACGTTCGCTTGTTCCGCTTTGCCTTGCAATTATGCCCTAAGCGGGCGGTATAATGCGTTATGCAACAGCGTTGACTATGCAAGGTCATAAGCCAGTCGATACTAAGACGACCGGACTAGGTGCAAAGCCATAAGCAGACCATACCGGAGACGACCGGACTATACATATTTACAAGGCCATAAGCATCGGCGACATCGGAGACGACTGATTTAGGTGCAAGGCCATAGGTGCAAGGCCATAAGTTTCCGATGATTGACCAGTAATGCGCATTTCACACAGGCTTGGGTGATACCGGAGACGACCGGACTATGCAAGGCTATGAGCAGGCGATACCGGAGACGACCGGACTATGCAAGGCCATGAGCAGGCGATAATGGAGACGACCGGACTATGCAAGGCCATAAGCAGGCTATACCGGAGACGACCGGACTATGCAAGGCCATGAGCAGGCGATAATGGAGACGACCGGACTATGCAAGGCCATAAGCAGGCAATACCGGAGACGACCGGACTATGCAAAGGCCATGAGCAGGCGATACCGGAGACGACCGGACTATGCAAGGCCATGAGCAGGCGATACCGGAGACGACCGAACTATGCAAGGTCATAAGCAGGCTATACCGGAGACGACCGGACTATGCAAGGTCATAAGCAGGCTATACCGGAGACGACCGGACTATGCAAGGCCATAAGCAGGCGATACCGGAGACGACCGGCTCATAATCAAGCTCTGCATTGAAACGACATCATTGAGACACTTGTTATTAAACTTGAGATAAAAAGCCAGTTTGACTCAGCAGGTTAAAGTCGGTATGACTGGGGTAAGACATAAGCGGAAAGCAGCTCCGTATAGCATTGCCTTCGTAACGTTGTCTTCGTATACGAAGACAACGATTGCATTGCTAGAGGCGTGACGCAAAAACCGTCAAGTGACACACCCGGATAATGCATGTAGTTTGAGAGAAAACTCTGTCTGGGGGCTCAAACATAGCTCTGGTATTGCAGCCGGCATTCGGCAGTACCGGGAACGACGGGAGCATAAGCGAGCTATATATACTGAGCTGATGAGTTACTGAATTTGAGAGATGCTATGCTCTACTGGACATTTCATTACTTTAATAATTTGTTTGAGATATTTAAGATATCGAGTGCAAATTATCCTATGTGCTTCTAACGAGGTATTACGCATTGGGCTATGGAAACGGCCGGGAGATACCTACGTACTAATTTCTCCGACGGCTGCACCGGAGACGACCGGAGCCGAGACTGCACTAAGCCGACAACGCAGCTGTGAAATGTGTTACGGAAATTTGACCAGTAGTACGTATTTTATTGGTTTGCCATTAACAAGGCGGCAGCACCGGAGTCGACCGGAGCCTATGCTAGCTCGACCCTTTTATTGGTTTGCCATTAACAAGGCGGCAGCACCGGAGTCGACCGGAGCCTATGCTAGCTAGACCCTGAGACGACAACGCTTTGAACGCGCGCTCGACTCAAACGCAGCGCTAGCTGAATATGCTACTGAAATTTGACCAGTATTTTACTGGTTTGCCATTAACAAGGCGGCAGCACCGGACTCGGGTGCGACCGTAGCATAAACAAGTTATTCATATACTTATATATATACTTATATATATACTGATAATATGCACTGAGCCGACAACGCAGCTGTGATGCCTATAAACGACGGAAAAGTCGCAAATAGTGCAGCCTTTTCTTTACATAGTCTGCCGTTTAATACGAAGAACCGGCAATGCCGATAAAATGACCGGACAAACAAGCCAACTTGTGTTACCTAAAAATGTGGTATGTGGCGTGCCAACATGGCGTACTCTAAGTAATAGCCGGTAACACTTGGCATGGCCGGAGAAAAATCCAACATGTCCTGAGCCAGTGCAATTGAGAGGCCTTTATGCTGCTGTCTCATGCCAGAAAACGCAGCATTTAATGCGTCAGGCTGCCCTGTGTGCCGGAGACAACCGGAACTTGACTACTAATGGAATAATATTGCCAAGTGACGCGTACTTCTGCTCATTTCTGCTCGTTAGAGAAAAAAAGCAAACCATAGACGCACGGGGCACGCGTTAAGCGAGCCCTGTACTGAGGCAGCAATGCATAATGAGTCGTGTTACCCAAGGCTACTTTGTGTTACCAGAGTTTTATTATTTTTTTTTTATTTTGCAAAACGCCCGGAGACGACCGAGGTTGAGGCAAGCGATGCACTGAGACGCCAATGCAGCGGTGGAAAAGCTCATATGTACTAATCCATCGCAAAATTTTCATGCCAGGCTGCTGTAATAGCTGTAGTGATGTAGCTGTAAGTTATTTGTCCATCACTCACTTATGTATCTGCGTCCGAATCTGGTCAATGCGAATCGCCTCATGCGGGAGAGAGGTCAGTAGGTCAATGCCCCGGGGGCCCAGTGGGCAGGTCGGCCGGACTAGTGTCCGGGCCGCGCCGGCCAGGCACCAGACGCCGATAAATGCCCCGAGGCATGAGCAGCTGATGCGGCTGGCGACCGTCCACGGCACAGACGGGGAAGGAAACCGGTAGGCGGGGACGGAATTAGACCGTCCCATGCAGCTCAAAACTCAGCGAGAAGTTAGATTTTGCTTGATTGGTGCTACCTATAGGTACTTAGGTAATTTACAAACGAGCCTCCTAAAATGCGAAAATCATGCTGCTAGACCGGAGGTTGACGAGGTAGACCGGAGGGCCGAGAATATTGCGCGCACAGCACAGACTGTCAAGCTCGCACGTAACGCGAAACATTAAGATGTCATCAGCGATGAAACCAGTCAGACTTGGAAAGTCAAGTCCAAGCAAAGAATCTAGATGCAATATCTGCTGATCGGCAATGCGGCCGCAAAGGCATCGACATAGTTATCACTAATGCGATCTCCAAGACACCTCACCTCCAGTGCTGTCAAGCAGCAGCAGTGTCGAAAAAAACACGACACGTCACGAAAAGCAGGAAGCGCCGCGCTCAGCCCACGGCTCAGTGGCTGACTGCTCTCGGCGGCGCTGCGAGCGCGAATGACCCGGGCTCAGGTCATGCGGACCTGACGAGCGGGCGGTATGACGCAATCACATGGGCGGCGCTCGCCCTCACCGCGGAGAAAAAACATTATCAGTTGACTTATAATGTTACATTTTGCATTCTTTCTATCATTTAAGAGCGTAAACGGTTTCAGTTGCTCAGTCCCAGAGTATGTAATAGCCTCGCAGCCCCGGCTGTTGGATCCCGAGTCCCCGCCGCCCGTGACACCGCCCTCTGATCCGTCGGACAGGTCCAGTGGTCGAGCTGCAACATTTTCAGCACGCAGGACCACGCGGCGGCGGCCATTGCCGTTACCGGCGTGCCCGTGTACGCATGGAAGGGCGAGACGGACGAGGAGTACGAGTGGTGCATCGTGCAGACGCTCTACTTCAAGGACGGAAAGGTGACCGACGACCAACTACACACACTCGCTTTGCTTATCGGTATACTGTGCTGTACACTACAGTTTACAGCGGAGGGAATCTTCGGGGTAGACTAAGTGCGATTTGATTTGGTGATTTGATCCCTCAAGATTTGGGATTGAAAGAAGTCTTTTAACGAAGCTGAACAGTGAAGGAACATGGTTTTAGCGAGTTCCACCTGCTCATTACTACCTGTTACGTGTATGCTGAGCGTCATTCCCTGCCAGCAGTACGCGTACAGCACACTGGCACAGCTGTTCAGTTGTCCGTGTGTCCTACTCTCAGCCGCCCACCTGTGTCGTCATTGTCGGCCTGTGACGTCACACACCACTCCGGCGGCCAGTGGCCCCCGTGTAACGCTCGCGCTCTGCCGCAGCCGGGATATGACGTCACACCCCTCGGCCAGTGGCCCCCGTGTAACGCTCGCGCTCTGCCGCAGCCGGGATATGACGTCACCCCCCTCGGCCAGTGGTCCCTGTGTAACGCTCGCGCTCTGCCGCAGCCGGGATACGACGTCACCCCTCGACCAGTCACCCCAATGTAACGCTCGCGCTCTTCCGGGCAGCCGCTGAACATGATCCTGGACGACGGCGGCGACCTGACCAACCTGGTGCACGACAAGTACCCGCAGCTGCTGGAGGGCATCAAGGGCGTCTCCGAGGAGACCACCACCGGCGTGCACAACCTGGTCAAGATGATGGCCGCCGGCAAACTGAAGGTGCCCGCCATCAACGTCAACGACTCTGTCACCAAGGTACGGGCGGGGAGCGGCCGGAGAGCCAGGGTAGGTTACAGTGGAACCGCAGGAGGGGTGGTACGGGCGGGGAGCGGGGGAGAGCCAGGGTAGGTTACTGTGGAACCGCAGGAGGGGTGGTACGGGCGGGGTGTGGGGAGAGCCAGGGGAGGTTACAGTGGAACCGCAGGAGGGGTGGTACGGGCAGGGAGCGGGGGAGCCAGGGTAGGTTACAGTGGAACCGCAGGAGGGGTGGTACGGGCGGGGGGCGGCCGGAGAGCCAGGGTAGGCTACGGTGGAACCGCAGGAGGGCTGGTACGGGCGGGGAGCGGGGAGAGCCAGGGTAGGTTACAGTGGAACCGCAGGAGGGGTGGTATGGGCGGGGAGCGGGGAGAGCCAGGGTAGGTTACAGTGGAACCGCAGGAGGGGTGGTACGGGCGGGGAGCGGGGGAGCCAGGGTAGGTTACAGTGGAACCGCAGGAGGGGTGCTGGTGTGAGCTGTACTTACTTTGCGATCATTTGTTTTGCCAAGGAAGCAGCTGACAACACGAAAAGCTTACAATCGAGATGCTGGATCAGTTGAACCTTGGCATCATCGCACTAAAGCACTTAACATTTTGTGTAATATCGAATATGAATGGTGCAATTTCGGTACCTACCGAAATTGCAACTACAATTTTTAACTATAATTTTGGTACCATCGATACGTTGAATTAATTTGAGTACGAGAGGTTATAGTCATATAGTGACTATACCTTCCCTAATTTAATTGACGTTCCCTCCGCCTCTCCCTACTGCCCCTTGTGTACAGTCCACGTTTGACAACCTGTACGCCTGCCGCGAGTCGCTGACACCCGACCAATACTGAGTCACTGACCCCCCCCCCCCCTTCACAGTCCAAGTTTGACAACCTGTACGGGTGCCGCGAGTCGCTGACACCCGTCCAATACTGACCCTCCCCCCCCCCCCTGTTCACAGTCCAAGTTTGACAACCTGTACGGCTGCCGCGAGTCGCTGACGGACGGCATTAAGCGCGCCACGGATGTGATGCTGGCCGGAAAGACGTGCGTGGTGGCCGGCTACGGCGACGTCGGCAAGGGCTCGGCCTCCTCGCTGAAGGCGTTCGGCGCGCGCGTCATCATCACCGAGGTGGACCCCATCAACGCGCTGCAGGCCGCTATGGAGGGCTACCAGGTGAGACGGGAAACCTATTAGAAATTGATATTTTTCGGAATGCATTGGCACTGTCTATTGTATTATGTGTTTCGCTGGTCCATGCTCACTGCTCAGTATGCTTATCATGAGTTTCAGTTGCGTAAGGTAAGTATTCGTATGCTCGTTGTGAGATTTTCTTCTATGTGCTAGTATTATATGTTATGAAACTTGAGGTGAGCAGTATAAGACACTCGCCATATTCAGAGTTTGGTATGGAGTGGGCCAGCCCGCCTCCGCTGTCCAGTGTTTGGTGGTCTGTTTTACCTTTGACCGGCGACCCGTATGGCTGCGTTGACTGAATGGTCGCCCCGCGGAGAGGTCAGGTCGGGTCACCATTGTCGAGTTTGTGAGGCTGTGTCGCCGTTGTCCCAATGATATTTCCGTCCCATGCCGTTCTGTCCGGACAAAGCGTGTCGCGGCTGCGCCACGTTGCTGTGTGCGTCCGGCCAGCGATGCCTCAGTAGCTGCCGCGGTCCGGGCCGGCCTCTATGGCCGCCGTGACCTCAGGTGACCTTTGTGATCTCTATAACCGCTGTGACTCCAGGTGACTACCATGGAGGAGACGGTGTCCGCTGTGACCTCTGTGACCTCTGTAACCTCTGTGACATCAGGTGACCACGATGGAGGAGATGGTGTCCTTTGTGACCTCAGGTGACCTCTATGACCCCTGTGACATCTGTGACCCCTGTGACCTCTTGTGACCTCTATGACCCCTGTGACCGCAGGTGACCACCATGTCTGAGGCGGTGGCCGCCGGCGCGTCCATCTTCGTCACCACCACCGGCTGCAAGGACATCATCACCGGCGAACACTTCAACAACATGAAGAACGACGCGATCGTCTGCAACATCGGACACTTTGACTGCGAGATCCAGAAAATCTGGCTCGACGAGAACGCCGTGGAGAAGATCAACATTAAGCCCCAGGTGGGTAGAGCGGGGAGAACGGGAGAGGGGCAGAGCGCAGGAGGGCCGGGCCGGCCGGGCGGTGGTTTGAGCTGTGGTATCAAGCGGCCTTAGATATGTCATTGAGAAGGTGTCGAGACTGGCGGACGGCGGTGGCCCTCAGGCCCTGTCCGAAGCTGAAGGGGGGGGGGGGCGAGATTGTGGTTACGGCGAACTTTTGCTAGAGGTTTTGATAGCGTCGAATGACAATGCAACTTAAAACAAACGAGTTATTAAGGGCGAGCGTCAGTCGGCATCGTTTTAGCCCGGTGGCCTTACCCCGATTGACGCTGTGGTGCTCCTGCGCACTGCTGCGTCGCAGTCTCTCCGCTGTCCGTACTGTTGGCTCGCTGTGCGTCTCCCTGAGGCTCCACTAGGCCAGCAGCGTACTAATTGTACCCAGACCCAGTAATATGGACCTAGTAATGGCGATAAAACTGCCCAATAGCGACCCTGTAACTAACGTTCATGGCTTGTTAGTTGTCACCTTGTCGGTACAAAGGGACACAATGTTGGCAGCCTGCGATTGGGAACAGTGACTTCCCATAATCGGGCGGTGTGCAAGGATCAGAGACAAACTTTCGCTGATATACGCAGCAATGTAGATTTTCATTGACCTGGCCTGTTGTTATTGAAATGCTGCTGTTCGTTGCCCTCAACCCTCCCCCCGCGCAGGTGGTGTCACCCCCCGCTAACCCCGGTAGGTGGTGTCTGTCTACCCCTCCCCCGCCGGCAGCTGGCAATGTCTCACCGACCTCTGACCGCTCCACACCCCGTTAGATCCTCCCTCTGACCCCCTCCCCCCTCCCCTCCCACCCGGGCAGGTGGACCGGTACCGCCTGAAGAACGGCAACCACATCATCCTGCTGGCCGAGGGCCGACTGGTGAACCTGGGCTGCGCCACCGGCCACCCGTCGTTCGTCATGTCCAACTCGTTCACCAACCAGACCCTGGCGCAGATCGAGCTCTGGACCAAGCCGGGCGCCTACCCGGTCGGCGTCCACTTCCTGCCCAAAAAGGTCAGTGGACACAAAGACTACTTTACTAAAGTGGACACAGGGGAGTAGGGGACGGGCACTTTCTCCCCAAAAGGGTCTGGAATAGGTAGTGAGTGTTGAGTTCTCAGTCGGTAGGGGAGCTCTGAAAGGCAACTTAAGTTAATGGTCACAGTCAGTGGTCACCCGGGTCGAGGGCTTAGCTGCTGCTGTCTTTGGAGGGGTGCTGAGGATTTAGCTGCATTACAATTTACAGGACTGTCCTGTGTCTCGTTGCGTGGCTCTCCGCCCCATGGACATAGCCCTGTGTTTGCCTTACCTATGGCCGTCCCGTGTGGACCGGTGGCCGTCCCGGTGTGTCTGCCCTGTGGCCGTCCCGTGTGGACCGGCGTGTGGACCTGTGGCCGTCCCGGTGTATTTGCCCGGTGTCCGTCCCGTGTGGACCGGTGGCCGTCCCGTGTGTCTGCCCTGTGGCCGTCCCGTGTGTCTGCCCTCAGGCCGTCCCGTGTGGACCGGTGGCCGTCCCGTGTCTGTCCTGTGGCCGTCCCGATTGAACCGGTGTCCGTCCCGGTGTGTCTGCCCTGTGGCCGTCCCGTGTCTGCCCTGTGGCCGTCCCGTGTCTGCGCTGTTTCCGTCCCGTGTCTGCCCTGTGGCCGTCCCGTGTGGACCGGTGGCCGTCCCGTGTCTGTCCTGTGGCCGTCCCGTGTGGACCGGTGGCCGTCCCGTGTCTGTCCTGTGGCCGTCCCGTGTGGACCGGTGTCCGTCCCGTGTCTGCGCTGTTTCCGTCCCGTGTCTGTCCTGTGGCCGTCCCGTGTGGACCGGTGTCCGTCCCGTGTGGACCAGTGTCCGTCCCATGTGTCTGCCCTGTGGCCGTCCCGGTGTGTCTGTCCTGTGTCCGTCCGGGTGTGTCTGTCCTGTGGCCGTCCCGTGTGGACCGGTGGCCGTCCCGTGTGTCTGCCCTGATTCCGTCCCGTGTGGACCGGTGTCCGTCCCGTGTGGACTGTTCCGGTGTCCGTCCCGTGTGGACTGGACCGGTGTCCGTCCCGGTGTGTCTGCCCTGTGGCCGTCCGGGTGTCTGAAGTCTGAACGGTGTCCTTACCATGGAGCGACCGGCGTGTGCCTGACCGATGTCTGATCACCGGTGCCCGTCCGCAGCTGGACGAGGAGGTGGCCGCCCTGCACCTGGAGCACCTCGGCGTCAAGCTGACCAAACTGAGCGACGACCAGGCCAAGTACCTCGGCCTGCCCGCCGACGGCCCCTACAAGCCCGACCACTACCGCTACTAGCCGCCGCGCGGCGCCCCTGTCGCCGTATAGGTGACGCCACTGTCGCTGGCGCCTGCGAGTCTCAATGCTGGTCAGGTTTTCACGTGATACTCCCTCTGTGGCATTCATGTTGCGATTGTTTTTGTTGGCGCATTTCGCCAGAGGGATTGGCAATGCTGGTTGCGCTGTTTTTGAAGTCTTGTGTCAAGCGCGTCGTGCGCTGGGAGCGATTTTAGAGGTGTCGGGGACCTCGTTTCTTACGTTTTTTTTTTGTACCACGGTTTGGATTTTGGACACTGATGAGCCTTTGCACTGCTACAATACAATATGACGAAGGGAATTCCACCTCTCTCCACTATGACGTCTGGGAGTCGTCTTCGTTGCCAGCCTCCCCTAAAAGGAACTGTCTGAGCTCCACTCAGGACACCGCAGTCTCACGGGCATTCTGTGAGCGGTTTGGGTTGGCAACCATCTAATCTCGAACGCGGCATCGAACGCCATCGTCTAATCAAGAACCGGCAGTCCCATCGCGAACTTAACAGGTCTGGTCAGAAAATAACCGCTTATTGACACCGTTACGTCATGAACTTACAGTGTGCAGAGGAGGCACCGAACCAATTGACTTGGGGGATGGATAGGGATGTGAAATTGATGAAACAAATTGATCTGGGGGATGGACGAGAATGTCAATTGGTTCGGTGACTCCCAAATTTAGCAGCCCTTCCTCAGTCAGGCTTGATGGGTACACCGCACCAATGCGCGGTGCTTTCAAGACTGGATGTACGTATGTACGATGACCTCGATATTACCAATCTCAGAGGATGGTCGTGCATAGAACGCTGTCGTTTCTTCCAGAGCTCTGGCTTTTTCCGAGGAGGTGCCAAGTCAAGTTCTGCAGACTAATGTAATACGAGTCGTTAGAATGCGCAAATTTCAGTCAAAATCGGATGTGATGGAGTGAAAGTCATTTTTGCGTAGGAGTCCGAGTGAATTCGCAGCACTGACTGACAGAGACCTTTTATTGTCCGGGAAATCGTTTGACAATTGCGCCCCAATGCGAAGTTTGACGCGCGGATGTCACTGTCTGGTGCGATATGCCGTGTAAAAAGTGCTAACTGAGGCATCACGATTGCAGTGTGCGGGAGGGGCAGAGGAGGGGCGGACCCGATTCGTAAAGGTCGGGGTGCCTTTTCTGCCGGCTGCGGGAACCGCCGGGGCGATCTCGGCGTCCTCTTTGTCTGTGTGACGGCCGGCCGGGCCGCCGACCCGCGGTGTCGAGGCCGCCGGTGCCGCCGACCGGGCCCGCTCGTCCACCGGACCCCGACCCGCCGCCACGATGGTCTGCCGCGCTCCTCTGGTACCGAATGACCACAAAACTGCTATTGATCATTGATTTACCGAGACTTCAGACTAAGCAACTCCCGTCCGAACGCGAGGGCGCCGAGCTTACAACTCTCGCACATAGATGTCACTAGCAGCGAGCGCCGGTGGGTAGGCTGTGCCGCAGCACACGAACTGGAACCGCGCACGGTCTACTTTTACCAGTTACCTTGGGACTTGGACAACACATTAGAGGTGTGAGTCGCGTCAAAAAGCGCCAGCGGATAAGTGCCGGGTTATGGTCAGAGAGGCGGGGGGGGGGGAGGGCACGGACATTGTCTAAACTCCAAATTAGGAACCCTCCCCGATCGACGGGGAGTAGAGGTGCCACCATCCACTCTTTTCGTCCTTGCTCGGAACGCTTTCATGAAAGAACTGAAGACTCGAAGCTCGTCAAAGCTTGTCAAAGCAAAACGTCGAAGCTTGTCGAAGCTCTCGTGTCATAGGCGTACCTCATTTTCAAGTCACTAACCTATGGGTTTAAAATAAATTCTTTACTACGTTAAAAAAGGTGCGATTCTAAAATGTTCTTATTTCCAAGAAATGAATCACAGCATGATATCAAACATTCCAAGGCCTGTACCTACTTTGCATTGACATGAGCTTCTCCAGATCAGTCACGCGACCTCCACGATATAGGGATTCACAAAGGAAACGCCTAGGTACTAAAACTGCTTATTTAAGTAGCACGGTCAGGAGAAGCAATATGATCGATCTCATCTTCTAGCACTCAGACTCTAATGTTCATCAGTTACGTGAATGGTGATTGCTATGATTCATTTTTTTGCATTATAAACCCAACGTGGCATTAGGATATGACCTTTATTTTATGACGCCAGTGAAGTAATTTTAGGCATCACAGTTTTCCGTTAAAAGCTTCCCAGATAAAATCGGAATCCGGAATCAGAAATCGGGGAGTTGGAAAAGGTACCTACAGATGAGCTCAGGAGGACGACTAACAAGCTTGTCTCACAGGTCACCTCATCGGTGACCTCCCGGGTCAGCCCGTGTCCGCCCCCCCCCCCCGACAGCCCGTGTCCGGTCACCCCCGACAGCCCGTGTCCGGTCCCCTCCCCCCCCCCCCGACAGTCCGTGTCCGGTCACCCCCCCCCCCCACCACCACCAACAGCCCGTGTCCGCCCCCCCCTCCCCCCCCGACAGCCGATAGTTGATCGCCGTCCGGTGACGGACAGTTTGAGCACACGTCAACGTGCAGAGCCGGTGACGGCCCGGCCACCGACTGTCATACAAGTGGGTCGCCTCTGCGCCCACGGTGGGGTCAGCATCCCACCGTCCACAGCCCACAGCCCACAGTTCACAGCCCACAGCCCACGGGCGGCAAAAGGTCGGGCGAGCCTGTCAGCCGCCACGCCAAGAATGACCAGAGACGATGGACCATGTGATGGATGGATGTATCGATGGACCGCCCCACGGTGGCGCCGCCTGCCGCACCCCGGCGGGGACGTCCGAACGGCGGCACTCTTCAGCCGCGCTCCGGCGGCACTCTTCGGCCGAGCTCCGGCGGCACTCTTCGGCCGAGCTCCGGCGGCACTCTCAGCTCTTTGTAACGGCCTTTGTGGAGGAGCCCTGTCTACCGCTCAGGCATGGCTCATTGTCGGTCCGATTATTTGACGTTCAGCGTCACTCGATGACATCTGGCGACACGTGTGACCTTTCCCTGGTGTGATATCTCGGTGGATGGGCCCGCCGCTCGCAGTCTCACCTCGCCGAGAGTCGCGCCCGGTCCCGGTCCGCCCGTCTCTCAGAGTCGTGCTCAGGTCCGCTCGCTCAGAGCCCCGCCCGGTCCCGGTCCGCCCGCCCGCCGTCCGTATGGCCACCATGCAGCTGGGACTGCTGGTTGTCCTGGCCGCGGCCGCCTCCGCCACCGTGAAGGAGGAGCCGTGCCAGCAGCCGCTCAAAATCGGCCCGTGCGATGCTCTCGTGCCGCGCTGGTACTTCTCGGCCAAACAGGGCAGGTGCCTGAAGTTCAACTGGGGAGGCTGCGACCCCAACGGAAACAACTTCGAGTCCCTGAAGGACTGCGAGAAGCAGTGTTGTGCTCGCGGATGTGGTAAACCATGCGAGCAGCCGCTGAAAGTAGGACCCTGCAGGGCCGCGATCCCACGCTTCTATTATTCAGCTAAGGACGGAAAATGCATGGAATTTAGCTGGGGCGGCTGCGACCCCAACGGAAACAACTTCATGACCCTCGCTGACTGCAACAAGCAATGCAACCCCTGCCTTCGGCCTAAAAAGGTGGGACCCTGTAAAGCCAGGATGCCCCGGTACTATTTCTCCACCAAAGAGAACAGGTGCCTCAAGTTCTACTGGGGAGGCTGCGACCCCAACGGAAACAACTTCGAGTCCCTGAAGGACTGCCAGAAGCAGTGTTGTGCTAGCGGCTGTGGTAAACCATGCGAGCAGCCGCTGAAAGTAGGACCCTGCAGGGCCGCGATCCCACGCTTCTATTATTCAGCTAAGGACGGAAAATGCATGGAATTTAGCTGGGGCGGCTGCGACCCCAACGGAAACAACTTCATGACCCTCGCTGACTGCAACAAGCAATGCAACCCCTGCCTTCGGCCTAAAAAGGTGGGACCCTGTAAAGCCAGGATGCCCCGGTACTATTTCTCCGCCAAAGCGAACAGGTGCCTCAAGTTCTACTGGGGAGGCTGCGACCCCAACGGGAACAACTTCGGCACGCTGTCCGAGTGCCGACAGCGCTGCGGCGCCGGCCGACCCAAACTCTGCCGGCTGCCCAAGGTGGTCGGGCCGTGCTTGGCGGCCTTCCCGCGCTACTACTTCAACGGCAAACGCTGCGCCAAATTCACCTACGGCGGCTGCGGCGGGAACGCAAACAACTTCCGGACCGTGGGCGAGTGCAGGAAGACGTGCCGGGCGCAGAGCATCCTGGTCTCCACCGAACTACTGATCAAACAGCTCACGTCCGCCGACAAACAACCCAAGCCGTGAAGTCCCGACAAACAACCCCAGCCGTGACGTCCCGACAAACAACCCAAGCCGTGACGTCCCGACGAACAACCCAAGCCGTGACGTCCCGACAAACAACCCAAGCCGTGACGTCCCGACAAACAACCCAAGCCGTGAAGTCCCCACAAACAACCCCTGCCGTGACGTCGCCTCTGGGTCCCGGCGCCGCCCTCGGGCACACGGCACACACCATCACTATCATTCAGCAGACCACAGCTGCTGTGTGACTGAATGCAGTACCGGTTTACATAGCCTTGGTAGTACCCCTTCTGCTGTCCTCTTAGTGGTTCTCGTGTCTATTTCATCTTTAAGTACATGATTAGTGTCTGCCACATGTGTTTTATTGAAGTTGTTTTTATAAAAACAGCGCTCTGCGCAATGGACGTAGCATTGCCGATCAAAATCTCAACGGCAAACGCTGTTAAGTGTTTGTCCAATGTTTGGACAAGCACTTAAATCCATGTTAATCCGGTGTTTAACCGTATGTTCGCTCATATCGTCTGTCCAATAAATGTTCCCTCGCATCGATAAATACTTAGATCAGTCTGCTGGCACTGGCCTGGACAAAGGCTGGTTCTATACGTAGGGCAGATAGTCCTTTACAGGTCGACCGCCGGAGAGGGATCGGTAGGTAAGAGTATGCCAAAGACGCGCCGCTGGGCCACGCTGGTCGGCATCCGTCTTTAGTCACTGTGCCGCGTTTTGCAACCTCTGCTTGGAAAAAACACTCTTAACCGCTCCACGGGTCACCCTTGACCAGCTGTCCCCAACATATACCCATAGACATACAGTGGACAGTCGGAAACGGACGGAGCGCAGACCACTGATCTGTCCCCAACATACACCCATAGACATACAGTGGACAGTCGGAAACGGACAGAGCACAGACCACTGATCTGTCCCCAACATACACCCATAGACATCAGTGGACAGTCAGAAACGGACGGAGCACAGACCACTGATCTGTCCCCAACAAACACCCATAGACATACAGTGGACAGTCGGAAACGGACGGAGCACAGACCACTGATCTGTCCCCAACATACACCCATAGACATACAGTGGACAGTCGGAAACGGACGGAGCACAGACCACTGATCTGTCCCCAACATACACCCATAGACATACAGTGGACAGTCAGAAACGGACAGAGCACAGACCACTGATCTGTCCCCAACATACACCCATAGACATCAGTGGACAGTCAGAAACGGACGGAGCACAGACCACTGATCTGTCCCCAACATACACCCATAGACATACAGTGGACAGTCGGAAACGGACGGAGCACAGACCACTGATCTGTCCCCAACATACACCCATAGACATACAGTGGACAGTAGGAAACGGACGGAGCACAGACCACTGATCTGTCCCCAACATACACCGATAGACATACAGTGGACAGTCAGAAACGGACGGAGCACAGACCACTGATCTGTCCCCAACATACACCCACAGACATACAGTGGACAGTCGGAAACGGACGGAGCACAGACAACTGATGACAGAGCACAGACCACTGATCTGTCCCCAACATACACCCATAGACATACAGTGGACAGTCGGAAACGGACGGAGCACAGACCACTGATCTGTCCCCAACATACACCCATAGACATACAGTGGACAGTCGGAAACGGACGGAGCACAGACCACTGATCTGTCCCCAACATACACCCACAGACATACAGTGGACAGTCGGAAACGGACAGAGCACAGACCACTGATCTGTCCCCAACATACACCCATAGACATACAGTGGACAGTCGGAAACGGACGGAGCACAGACCACTGATCTGTCCCCAACATACACCCACAGACATACAGTGGACAGTCGGAAACGGACGGAGCACAGACCACTGATCTCTCCCCAACATACACCGATAGACATACAGTGGACAGTCAGAAACGGACGGAGCACAGACCACTGATCTGTCCCCAACATACACCCACAGACATACAGTGGACAGTCGGAAACGGACGGAGCACAGACCACTGATCTGTCCCCAACATACACCCACAGACATACAGTGGACAGTCGGAAACGGACAGAGCACAGACCACTGATCTGTCCCCAACATACACCCATAGACATACAGTGGACAGTCG
The DNA here is from genome assembly GCF_019059575.1 of Amphibalanus amphitrite. Lineage (NCBI taxonomy): Eukaryota > Metazoa > Arthropoda > Thecostraca > Balanomorpha > Balanidae > Amphibalanus > Amphibalanus amphitrite. The sequence continues at coordinate 62,293 of NW_024882536.1, read as the reverse complement.
GAAACGGACGGAGCACAGACCACTGATCTGTCCCCAACATACACCCACAGACATACAGTGGACAGTCGGAAACGGACGGAGCACAGACCACTGATCTGTCCCCAACATACACCCATAGACATACAGTGGACAGTCAGAAACGGACGGAGCACAGACGAGTGATCTGTCCCCAACATACACCCATAGACATACAGTGGACAGTCGGAAACGGACGGAGTACAGACCACTGATCTGTCCCCAACATACACCCATAGACATACAGTGGACAGTCGGAAACGGACGGAGCACAGACCACTGATCTGTCCCCAACATACACCCATAGACATACAGTGGACAGTCAGAAACGGACGGAGCACAGACCACTGATCTGTCCCCAACATACACCCATAGACATACAGTGGACAGTCGGAAACGGACGGAGCGCAGACCACTGATCTGTCCCCAACATACACCGATAGACATACAGTGGACAGTCAGAAACGGACGGAGCACAGACCACTGATCTGTCCCCAACATACACCCATAGACATACAGTCGACAGTCGGAAACGGACGGAGCACAGACGAGTGATCTGTCCCCAACATACACCCATAGACATACAGTGGACAGTCGGAAACGGACGGAGCACAGACCACTGATCTGTCCCCAACATACTGCGATATAGACATCAGTGGACAGTCGGAAACGGACGGAGTGTGGCGGCCGAGACGAATCGATAAAATATGATAATATTATATTGATAGACGAAAATAAAGAACATGACAGTTTGAAAGTAGGCCGCACACTGAACTAAAAACAATTTCAAACGTCGACGTTGACTCGGTTTTCTGAGCTAAAAAGAAATATTGTTTTTTCACGCGCGCAGCAACAATGACAAGAAAATAAACATGAATCAAATAAGGCGTGATAAAATAAGAACAAAGACCTCTAATAAAAGGAGGTACGAACTCGCCACAACACTCCCCGCCCCAGAGCGGAGCTAAAAAGAGGCATAGTAAATATATATCTTGCTAAAAAAAATATCGATCACAAGTTCTCAGACAGAATAGGCGTAGACCGGCTCTTGGTGGCGACCCAGCGCGTACCGCGTCGGACGGGAGCGGCGATGAAACGGAGCATCCCGGAAACTCCGACGACGGCGGCTTGCGACTCGCTGACTTGCGTTCTGCGTTCGCGGCGACGTATGGGTGCATGTCGTTGACGAACGCTTGGGTATGTAGGTAGGTAAGATAAAGAAGCACCGCGGTGGAGCAGGCGGCGAGGCTCAGCGCGGCCTGGATCCACCTTGGTTACGGCCACAAGTCGGCGAGCCGCTCGGAAAGGAGAAGTTGAAGTTGGTGCGCTGGGATCAGCCGGTGCGGAGGGAGGCGGCGCGGCCCGAAACCACCGGCGATTATTCAGGTGATCGTCTGGTCGGTTGTCTTTCTTGTGTGAGTAACGTAGTAGATACATCTCGTTTTCGTTTTCGATTACTTGATATGTTTCTTCTTCGTTCTTCTTTTAAAGTCTTCTTTGAATGTGCAGGTATATATACAATCATGAAGAGCAATAATTTACTGTTTAAAAGTTAAAATTAAATCACGTCGGGGTCATCAATGTGGCGGCCGAGACAAAAAGATGAAAATGATATAATTATATTGAGAGATGAAAATAAAGAACATGGCAGTTTGAAAGTAGGCCGCACACTGAACTAAAAACAATTTCAAACGTCGACGTTGACTCGGTTTTCTGAGCTAAAAAGAAATAATTTTTTTCACGCGCGCAGCAACAATGACAAGAAAATAAACATGAATCAAATAAGGCGTGATAAAATAAGAACAAAGACCTCTAATAAAAGGAGGTACGAACTCGCCACAACAGCACAGACCACTGATCTGTCCCCAACATACACCCCTAGACATACAGTGGACAGTCGGAAACGGACGGAGCACAGACCACTGATCTGTCCCCAACATACTGCGATATAGACATTCAGTGGACAGACCAGACACGATCGAAGCACAACCTTCACAAATTCACCACCTTCTGATATCAAATCGTATTTACATACAATCAATTCATCGTCTTAAAGATCAAAAATATGTGCGCAGGCGAACTTGTACCACTTCGCTAGTGTGTGTAATTGTATGGAATATGTACATACACCAACAAAATTATCTCTTCACCGACAAAATTTGAATTAATCAGCCAAATTGTTATTAAATTATTCATACTCGTAGGTGGAGGTTTGCGCCGAGCTGGGGGTGCCCGAGCTCTCCAGTCCCACGGCTTGCCTTTGGAGCCGCAATAGACGGCGGAGGTCAAAGTCACCGCTAGGACAGCGGGGGGATTGGCTGCGCCCGGGTACCCCCACTTCGAAAATTAATGTTCACAAATCCCACCTCTGAGCATAATCGCGCAGTGTAGTGTAAATGTCATTGCTACAAACGCACTAGGCACCTACAGCGGCTGCGCCGAGAGGCTGACGGTCAGGTCCGGGTCGCAAAGGTCAGGGCCGGGGGCGCGGGCCGATATTGAGGGCGCCTGATTCCACCGGCCATTGCTGGCACACGTATCGCGTCATCAGACGTCAAATGTCACAACCCTCTATAACAGCGACTGTCAGAGCCGCGCCGCAGTCCGCACCGAGCCGGGCCTTCGAGCCAGCACGGTACCACACTGTAAAACTGTGAGCGCTGTGAGGACGCTGCTGAGTGAAGGCTGGCCCCGAACGTAGTGTAGAATGTAGATGCTGAAACTTCACCGAGGGCGAGAGAAAAGCAAGGTGCAAGCTACTCCTGAATGAAAACCCTTAGAGTCGTCGATTCTTTACTTAGTGGTAAACACGGTTTGCAATTTAGAAAAGATCAACACATGATATACCATTCTCTGAGCAGAGTATGGCTTTGACCGATTAGTAGGTTAATGCCGCAGATAATGTCGTTGGTTTATTAATCACTGTGTGCCATTTTGAGACGATTCATACAAACGCCAAAAAAGCCAGCTTATCAGGACGTAACAACGCAGCGTTGTTACGGTCACAACGGTAAAACTGCAGACGGACGCGTCATTTATTGTCTTGTAAAACACTGATGACATTTATCAGTTACGAAGCTCACAAAATGGAGCGACAGGATCGACCTATCACCTGGCAAAGCTAGTCCCGCGGTGGTTGGCACGAGTGACTATATACCGGCCCATATTGCACCGATTCTGAATGTCGCACCTCGATGTATGACTGCGTTGGCACACGCTGCGCCGGCGCGGTAAGCAGTGTCATGGCGTCCAGCAGGCCATTAATGAGAGCAGCGCTAATGAGGGGCGGGGGCAGTCAGATAATGCCGCGCTCACAGAGGTAGGACTTGTGTCACTCCGTGGTGGAGGTATGGCGTCAGGGGTACGATAAAACAAAATTGACCTCTCAAGAAATCTCAACTCAAGACCCCTCTCAACAAATATGTGACTTCCAAAACGATGAATACGGAACAAATCACCAAAAAATGGCCGGGTTACAAAATAAGATTACAGAGATAAAAACAAACCTGTCGAATGCCCTATGTTATTACAGAAGCTTTAGGAAGACTGGTTTATCAGTAGCATACATATTTTGTCTAATACCTGAGCATTTTGTTAACCGTCTAGTAACACGTCGCGGCCCTTCATGATATCGAGGTGTATGATTGGGTGAAGGTGACACGATATACTACACAACAAACATTGAGCAGTAAGAGCTCTTACGATGGCGAGACGGGGCGATTCTGTACTGCCGCATCATGGCGTCACTATGACGTCATATTATCACCATTAGACGACGCGCAGTTCCACGCCGCCCCGCCCTGTGACGTCACAGCCATCTATCCTGACCGACAGCGCCTTCCTTCACGCCCCTCAGGTCGTGTTCAGCGCCTTCGACCATCGTACTGCTAACCCACCTCCCGGTCGGCCAGCAGGAGTGACGGCACCTCAGCGGCGGCTGCCGCCGTCAGACCTCGGGTGGCAGCCCGTCAGCCGGCGGCCCGCTGGCCGATGACGTCCGTGACGATGGACGAGGCCAGCTCGGCCGGCGACACGTCCCTCCGCAGCAGGCCCGAGACGATCTGGTGAGCGGGCACACCGCCGCCGTGCGCCAGACACTCGCGGCGGTACCGCTCCCCGGCCGACCTGCAGGAGGGGACGGGGGGAGGTCAGAGGGGCAGATACTCTACTGACCCGCCGCCGTGGGCCAGACACTCGCGGCGGTACCGCTCCCCGGCAGACATGCGGGGAGGTTCAGAGGGGTCAGAGGTACACAGTGCACTGACCAGCCCCTGTCCTTCCTTCACCCTTCTGAAGCCTCCCTCACCAGGAGACAGCGGACAAAAAGGCACACTCAACACACTAGGGGTCCTCACGGGTCAGCCCGCCCCGCTCCGTCCCACCGGTCGGCCCGCCCCGTCAGTCTCACGGCTGATCCCCCCCCCCCGTCCCCCGCCCGGTCTCACCGGTCGAACGGGTCGGCTCTGAACAGCTCCCGCCAGACAGCCCAGGATGATCCCTTCCGCCCCTCCCCCCGTCCCGTCTCACCGGTCGAACGGGTCGGCTCTGAACAGCTCCCTCCAGACGGCCCAGGGTGATCCCCCCCCCCCCCCCGGGTCTCACCGGTCGAACGGGTCGGCTCTGAACAGCTCCCGCCAGATAGCCGAGGCCACGGCGCGCGCCATCAGGTACGAGTAGTAGCGGCCGCCGTAGCCGACCAGGTGGCCGAAGCGCAGCTGCCAGGCAGTGCCGGCCACGTGCGGCAGCCCGTAGAAGGCGTGCTGCACCTCCGCCAGTACGTCGGTGGTGGGCGCCAGCAGCGGCTCGATGCCGTGGTACCGCTGGTCCAGCGCCGCGTAAAACAGCTGCCAACACCGGACAGAGGGCGGGCGGTCAGCGGGCGCGCAGCAGGGGTGGTGGCAGAGGGGCGGGAGAGTTCTGCGTTAAGCGTTAGACTTTGACTTAAAAGCTGATGTTAAATTATACGAGTAGCTTCGAAAGCCCCAGTCCGTCCCTCCCTCCCCCCTCCCATCTCTCGCCTCTCCCTCACCTCCCGTTCCCACTACTCTTCCCCCACTCTCTCTCCATCCCCGCTCTCTCTGACCTGCAGCTGGGCGTCGGCGGCGGGGAAGGCGGCGCGGCCGCGGCAGAGCCGGCGCAGCGCCTCCGGCGGCGGCGGCTCGCCGGTCCGGTAGTGGCGCGCGAACGACGCCAGCACGCGCTCGTCGCCGGCAAAGTACTCCATCAGCACGGAGGGCACCTCGGCGAAGTCTGTGCTGCACCGCGTGCCCGTCACGTGCTGGTAGCGCGTGCGCGCCAGCATAGAGTGCATGGCGTGGCCGGTCTCGTGGAACAGGTTTTCCAGCTGGGCGTGAGTGAGCAGGCAGGGCCGCGACCAGCCGGGCGGCTGGAGGCCCAGCATCAGCACCACCACCGGGCTCTGGGGGAGCGGGAACGGTACATCAGTGCCCCACCACCGGGCTGTGGGGGAGCGGGGAACGGTACATCAGTGCCCCACCACCGGGCTGTGGGGGAGCGGGGAACGGTACATCAGTACAGTACCACTGGACTCTGGGGGAGCGGGGAACGGTACATATTCAGTACCACCACCGGGCTCTGGGGGAACGGGACATCACCACGACTGAATCAGTACCACCACCGGACTCTGAGAGAGAAAGGGAGACACTTTTTTTTTAAATAATCCATTCTGTCCAGGGACCGCAACCATTCCGTCCTCCCACACCACCTGGTACGTCCCGTCAGTCAGTGTCAGTTCACCTATCATCGCCGCTAACCTGATACGGTTAGGCAGTGGCCTATACCCACCGCTTACCTGGTGCGCCCCGTTGGGCAGTATCTGTACATATATCTATCCCCGCTCTCACCTGATAGGTGCCGTCGGGCAGGTCGCGGCCGCCGCGGATGGTGAAGTGACAGTCCTGGCTCGGTTTGCCCGGCCGCGTGTAAAAGTCGCAGTAGATGTAGCCCAGCAGGCCCTCCGACTCGTGCACAACTGCCAACGCCAGGGGAAGGGGACGGGAAGGTCGGTCATCGGGCTGGAGGGGTGGAGAGAGCTGGGGACTTTGGTGGCTGAGTCAGAAACACGCACAATGCACATTAGGGTGACCGGTTTTGCAAAAAGTTTCGAAAAGTTTTGCTCCCCAGGTCTAATCTAACGTATTTGGGGGTGCTGATCACGAATCCGGCGGAAAAAATATAAAATTCGAATTTTTTTTGACCGCCCCGGCTCTTTGAATATTTCCTGTTTTCTCAATTTCTGCATGTTTTTGAATAATATGATGAATGTAATGAAAATTTATTAACAATGTATCGCTAAATGCATGTACCAGTCGATTCGGCATACAGCGGCGTCGAAATCGGCACGCCGCCTGCTTCACCGGCCTCGCAGGAAAGCATAAGGCTCGGAAGGTTTGCGTTAGTTACCCGATTCTCTCCATAGATGGCGCTGGCGTAGCCGCCCGCCGGCCGGTCGTTGCCGTGCCGTTCACAGCCCCGGCAGTCACTTGCGACCGTCGTGGTCGTTATGCTACGTCTATCAAAGCACGACAGAAATGTTCACTTCATTTTTATGTTACTTCAGACACATTTTAGACCTAATGTTGAATTGGATAAATGACTATCGTGAATTGGCGAAATAGTGGAGTGCGCTCGGGAGCCATTTACAATAGCGAGGAACGTAGGTAGATTTCACACCAATCCGTGCTTCTATCCTCAGGATACTGAAATCCTTCTCCTCCACACCACAACCCCCTTCCGGGCTGGACAGGCAACTTTATCTCATGCGGGCTGCTCCCTTGGAGCGGCACCGCTGCTCCCGAGAGAGCGCACCCCGTAGCCGGGTGCAGTGAGTGCCTTGGGGCTGGGTGACCTGTCCTCTGGACGGGCTCAGCCCCGGCGACTCACTAGGGTGCCTGCCCAGACCAATGTCTCCCCCTAATTCCTATCATCCTTCCGGCTCTGCAATGGTCTTGTCGACCGAAAGGGCCTAACCCAACAAAACAAACAAACAAGTAGGTAGATTGATCTGAGTAACATATGACACTGCGTTCACGGTTGATATGAAGTTTATTCACACTATGTAGTCGGGTGACATAAGAACAAAGTGACTAACATACCTTGTGTACGACAGGCGAGACATGGATGAAGCTAATGCTACTTTTTCATTTTGTTTCGGTAGGCCCGTTTGTTCAGAGCGTAGCCGTCCTGTCGGTCTGCGCCTGTTACAGCTGTGACTGATTCGGTGGTCAGCTTTACAGCCCTTTCGGTGGATTGGGTATGGCAGGGGACCCCCTTTTAAGGGGAGTCTGTAGAAAGTCGCGCAACTCATCCTCGCTCATGTGTCGTACACAAGGGGGCTCAATGTCTCGGCCCTCGTCAACCGCTCGCTGCACGTTAACCAGTTCCATATAGTTGTTCGCTTGAACGTTAATTTCCGGCAGCCGGAAGTGCCGAATGGGCTGCTGCTGTGGCGGTGGGGGTGGCAGCTTTGGCGGCGGTCGTGGCGGCGGTGCCGGCGGCGGCGGTGGTGGTGGTGGTGGTGGTGGTGGTGGTGGTGGTGGTGGTGATGGTGGTGGTGGTGGTGGTGGTGGTGGTGATGGCCGCCGCCGTTTCAGACGCCGCTGCTGCTGTTGTGGCGGTGGCGGCGGTGGCGGTGGTGGTGGTGGCGGTGGCCGCCGCCTCTGTCGCCGCTGCTTCTGCTGTGGCGGGGGCATGGCATTAGGGCAGATGCAGTCCGCATAATCCAGAGCATTCGTCAAAAAAGGCAGCGACAGGAGCAGCCGCCGTTCCCGCCCCCGCCACAGCAGGAGCAGCGGCGACAGAGGCGGCGGCCATCGCCACCACCACCACCGCCACCGCCGCCGCCGCCATCACCACCACCACCACCACCACCACCACCACCACCACCACCACCACCATCACCACCACCACCACCACCACCACCACCACCACCACCACCGCCGCCGCCGGCACCGCCGCCACGACCGCCGCCAAAGCTGCCACCCCCACCGCCACAGCAGCAGCCCATTCGGCACTTCCGGCTGCCGGAAATTAACGTTCAAGCGAACAACTATATGGAACTGGTTAACGTGCAGCGAGCGGTTGACGAGGGCCGAGACATTGAGCCCCCTTGTGTACGACACATGAGCGAGGATGAGTTGCGCGACTTTCTACAGACTCCCCTTAAAAGGGGGTCCCCTGCCATACCCAATCCACCGAAAGGGCTGTAAAGCTGACCACCGAATCAGTCACAGCTGTAACAGGCGCAGACCGACAGGACGGCTACGCTCTGAACAAACGGGCCTACCGAAACAAAATGAAAAAGTAGCTTTAGCTTCATCCATGTCTCGCCTGTCGTACACAAGGTATGTTAGTCACTTTGTTCTCATGTCACCCGACTACATAGTGTGAATAAACTTCATATCAACAGTGAACGCAGTGTCATATGTTACTCAGATCAATCCACCTACGTTCCTCGCTATTGTAAATGGCTCCCGAGCGCACTCCACTATTTCGCCAATTCACGATAGTCATTTATCCAATTCAACATTAGGTCTAAAATATGTCTGAAGTAACATAAAAATGAAGTGAACATTTCTGTCGTGCTTTGATAGACGTAGCATAACGACCACGACGGTCGCAAGTGACCGCCGGGGCTGTGAACGGCACGGCAACGACCGGCCGGCGGGCGGCTACGCCAGCGCCATCTATGGAGAGAATCGGGTAACTAACGCAAACCTTCCGAGCCTTATGCTTTCCTGCGAGGCCGGTGAAGCAGGCGGCGTGCCGATTTCGACGCCGCTGTATGCCGAATCGACTGGTACATGCATTTAGCGATACATTGTTAATAAATTTTCATTACATTCATCATATTATTCAAAAACATGCAAAAATTGAGAAAACCGGAAATATTCAAAGAGCCGGGGCGGTCAAAAAAAATTCGAATTTTATATTTTTTCCGCCGGATTCGTGATCAGCACCCCCAAATACGTTAGATTAGACCTGGGGAGCAAAACTTTTCGAAACTTTTTGCAAAACCGGTCACCCTAATGCACATTCATCAGAGTGACGAGAGTCTGAGGTATAGAGACTGAGAACAGCACCAGATTTCGGAATACAGCCTACAGCCTGCGATACCGTGTGCTGGAGTTACGGACATCTTGTAGGGCGTCAAAAATAACGATTATCCACAGCCAACCAAGAGTTCTCTAATTATGACCAACCAGCTAGCATCTTTTGACTCATGATAACCAGTATAACGCCTTTTGGGGCGACTAACGGAGCGAGCGAGAGGGTGGGCCTTGCACGTGCGAAATTGCGAGGGGGTACCTCCAACTGACTTGTGCACGGCACCCTACTAACTGGTCTCTAGCGATGTGCCAAATTTGGGCACAATCGGCCCAGCCGTTCTCGAGATCTGGAAGCGGCACCCTGCACGTGCGCACGTGCAAAATGGGTCCCAACTGACTTGTGCACGGCACCCTACTAACCGGTCCCTAACCGTGTACCAAATTTGAGCGCAATCGGTCCAGCCGTTCCCGAGATCTGGAAACGACCCCTGCACGTGCGCACGTGCAGCAGCACCCCAACTCTGGCACATGTATATGCAGTGCCTAGTGGGTGCCTACCTACATGCCAACTTTCAGCGCAATCGGCCAAGTAGTTACCGAGATATTGCAACAATTGCAAAAGTGACACCTCTTCGTTTTGCACGTGGCACGTGCATAAGGGGTCACCCACATGCATCGGGAATAGTCCAATACTTGGTAGAAGGAATGAAGCTACCCTACAAAAATTACCGCGTGTAAATCGGTCAAGTGGTTGCTGAGATATAAGCCTCGCAAAAGCGTGACCACGGCCGGCCGGCCGCTCATACTCAGAAATTTCCGTTAATCTAAGGAAAGACTACGCTCGCTTCGCTCGCTCCGTAATAAGGAATCTAAAAACCCAGTAACACCAGTATAGCGCCTTTTGGGGCGACTAACGGAGCGAGCGAGAGGGTGAGCCTTGCACGTGCGAAATTTCGAGGGGGTACCTCCAACTGACTTGTGCACGGCACCCTACTGACCGGTTTCTAGCGATGTGCCAAATTTGAGCACAATCGGCCCAGCCGTTCTCGAGATCTGGGAGCGGCACCCTGCACGTGCGCACGTGCAAAATGGGTCCCGACTGGCTTTTGCACGGCACCCTACTAACCGGTCCCTAACTGTGTACCAAATTTGAGCGCAATCGGTCCAGCCGTTCTCGAGATCTGGAAACGACCCCTGCACGTGCGCACGTGCAGCAGCACCCCAACTCTGGCACATGGATATGCAGTGCCTAGTGGGTGCCTACCTACATGCCAACTTTCAGCGCAATCGGCCAAGTAGTTACCGAAATATTGCAACAATTGCAAAACTGACACCTCTTCGTTTTGCACGTGGCACGTGCATAAGGGGTCACCCACATGCATCGGGAATAGTCCAATACTTGGTAGAAGGAATGAAGCTACCCTATAAAAATTACCGCGTGTAAATCGGTCAAGTGGTTGCTGAGATATAAGCCTCGCAAAAGCGTCCGCACGGCCGGCCGGCCGGCCGGCCGGCCGGCCGGCCGGCCGCTCATACTCAGAAATTTCCGTTATTCTACGTAAGACTCCGCTCGCTTCGCTCGCTCCGTAACAAATCCTAAATTTCACAGCTGAAACCAGATGAACTGACCCATTGTAATTGCGGCACAAAAAGTCCCAGAACTCCCTCACTACCGGCCGCCCGCACCCTGACCAGTCATCCTCTGCTGTACCCGGGGCACCCACCGGCCAGTTTCTGCACATCGGGCGCCCACAGCTCGCCGGGCCGGGCCTCCTCCGCCTCCAGGCGCACGCCGTACAGCCGACCGAACAGCGCGCTCAGGCCGCGCATACACGTGCCCACCGAGAAATACTCGGAGAGGCGCAGGTCCTCCTCGCGCTGCCGCTGCCGGCGCGCCAGGTGCGCCAGGTACGGCACGTCCCACGCGCCCAGAGGCTGTCAGAGACGGGGAGGGTGGGGGGGGGGGGGGGGGGGGGTCAGGTACACCACCCAGCGACTGTGGGAATGGAGGACAGTGAGTCACGTACACCACCCGGAGGCTTGTGGAGAGGGGGATATCATTACATAGTCGTAACTCTTCAATAGGTACCTTCATTCGTCTATCGCTGAGCAGATTATCCAATTTGCTTCTGGTTGCAAATAAAATTGCAACAACTTATATAAAATATCAATATTGTGAGTCAGTATCAGATCTGCTCTCCCCCTTTAGAGCCCTCCTTTATCCTACGCCTGTCTGCCTGTGTCTCCCCATCCCTCTGTCTGTCTCTGTATCTGTCAGTGTCTCCCCCCCCCCCCGTCTGTCCATATACATACCCCTCCGTTCCTCCGTCTAGTCTGTCCGTCTGTCTTCCCTCTTACCCGGGAGCTGGTGGCCCGTTTCATGGTGGCCATGGTGTCAAACTCTTTGGCGGCCTCAGGTGCCAGTTCGTCCCTCAGTCGGCAGAGGAAGGCGTCCACCGTCTCCGGTGTGCGCGCCAGGCTGCCGCGCAGCGCCCTGTGACAGGAGCGACAGCAGGGAAGGTGAGGGTCAGGGGGTGGGCCCGGGGACCTAGTCAGGCTACCGCGCAGCGCTCTGACAGGAGCGACAGGAGGGAGGGTGAGGGTCAGGGCGGGGGCCCGGGGACCTAGTCAGGACGGGGTGTGAACTGTGCAGGGACCGGGGTGTGATCACCGAGCGATCAGCGGGCGATAAACGTCCCTATGATCAGTACAAACCGCACCTGCACCATTAATTTGATCCCTAGCATCCCACGCCATCTGACGGTGCACCTGAAGCGATCTACAGCTGCTGAGCAATACGAACACGAGTGCCGACCTTTCCCGCGGGACAGCCTAGCCTGTCAGCGCACTCAGCCGCTCAGACCTGATGAGTGAGTGGTCCGCTGACCTGTGTCGCAGTGCCCGCTGACCTGTGCCGCTGAGTGGCCCGCCTGACCTGTGCCGCAGTGCCCGCTGACCTGTGCCACAGTGTCCGCTGACCTGTGCCGCTGAGTGCCCGCTGACCTGTGCCACAGTGCCCGCTGACCTGTCCCGCTGAGTGGCCCGCTGACCTGTGCCGCAGTGTCCGCTGACCTGTGCCGCAGTGTCCGCTGACCTGTGCCGCAGTGTCCGCTGGCCTGTGCCGCAGTGTCCGCTGACCTGTGCCGCAGTGTCCGCTGACCTGTGCCGCAGTGTCCGCTGACCTGTCCCGCTGAGTGGCCCGCTGACCTGTGCCGCAGTGCCCGCTGACCTGTGCCGCAGTGTCCGCTGACCTGTACCGCTGAGTGGCCCGCTGACCTGTGCGCGAAGCTGGGGAAGCCGCAGAGGTGCGCCAGGGCGCGCCGGGTGTGCAGCAGCGCCGCTAGCAGCGCCTCCTGACCCGGGTCCGGGTGCAGGTACACGCGGTAGGCGGCCTCGCGCGTCTGGTCCAGCGGCGAGTCGGCCATTAGCCCGCCCACCGTCACAGAGTCGCCGTCCACCGCGAACCTGGGGAGGACACAGAGTCACAGAGTCTCCGCGAACCTAACGGAGGGGAGGGGGCAGAGAGTCAGTCACAGTCCATCGCGAAACTATGTACGGGGGATGAGCTAGCAGGGGGTGGGGTGGTTGGGCAGGCCACGGTAAACTTGACTCAACAAGCTAAATGCACGGAAAGAGTGGTTCGTCTGAGCAGATACCGAGAGAGGAAATGATAAAAATGTTGATATAGCATTTTCCCAGCTAGACCTCAGACGCAGAAGCTGAAGTATGCCCTTACTGGTAAGACAGGTCCTCGGGAAGGTCCTTTTTCTTCACGGTGGCCGGCTCATGTGTGCCCGCCAGGAACGCCTGGCCTACCTGGCGGAAGCGGATCACTCGGGTCAGGTCGGGGGCGAACAAAGCAGTCGTAACTCAACATTAAACCAGACCCCGTCCGCTGGGGCGCTCACCTGCAGCGCGTGGTCGGTGAGCTGCACCACCCGCTCCCGGCTGGCAGGTACCCTCTCCCGCTGAGGCGCTCACCTGCAGCGCGTGGTCGGTGAGCTGCACCACCCGCTCTCGGCTGGCAGGTACCCTCTCCCGCTGAGGCGCTCACCTGCAGCGCGTGGTCGGTGAGCTGCACCACCCGCTCTCGGCTGGCGCCGTCCAGGTGGATGCCCGACTGCTCAAAGTCGTGCAGGTAGAGGCGCGCCACGTGCTGGTCCACGCGGTCCGTGTGCACGTGGTCCCCGTGCGTCACGGCCCGCTCCAGGGCGTCGTACAGCGGACGGTGCGTGTTCATCCTAGGCGGAGGCGAGGTCAGGTTAGGTCAGAGGGGCGGCAGCAGCAGTGGCAGCAGGTCAGAGGGGTGGCAGCAGGTCAGAGGGGCGGCAGCAGGTCAGAGGGTGGCAGCAGGTCAGAGGGGTGGCAGCAGGTCAGAGGGGCGGCAGCAGGTCAGAGGGTGGCAGCAGGTCAGAGGGGTGGCAGCAGGTCAGAGGGGTGGCAGGTCAGAGGTGTGGCAGCAGGTCAGAGGGGTGGCAGCAGGTTAGAGGGGCGGCAGCAGCAGCAGCCCTTCTGAGGCACACAGTGGGGGAAAGGTGCACGGGTAGGAACAGTGCAGTTGGGCGGGGTGGTGCGCCTGGAGGGGATACTTGCGATGGTATGACAATTCGCGTCCGGCTACGGATATGCCAAACATGTTAAATTTCCGCTTTTAATTAAATCGTAACACTCGCCTTCCATTTTCCGATGGAACAGTGAAAGTCTGTAAATCCCGACAATCTCCAACTAGATTAGTTTCTGGACTCGGAAATCCACCCCTACAAAACGTTCACGATTAAAGGTCAAAGAGACTGATGATGTAAAACTGCAGAGAAGCTGCACAGAGCTTCGGCGGTACGCGGGCGGGCGACTCACTGTTCGACCAGGTTGCTGACGGCGATGCAGGCCTCTGTGGCGGTGGCCTGGTAGGAGGCGTCCGGGTGGGCCAGCCGCACGAATTCGGCCAGGTCGGCCACCTTGCAGAGCGCGTCCGACAGGTCGTCGAACACCAGCACCATCTTGCGGCGGCGGCGCGAGCTGCACGCCTCGTCCACCAGCCGGCGGCAGTCGGAGACGGCGCCGTCCCGCATCGCCAGGAACCCGTCGGCAGTCCGCAGCTCCGGGTACCCGAACAGGCCCTGCCGGACCGGCCAGCGGCCACCGTGGTCGGAAAACAGCTCTGCACCAGCTAACCGTGCATAACATAATCTGTCTCAGCAGCAGCGCCAGCACCACACTCGTTCTCGCTGCCTTTGCAGTATATGGCTTTGAGTTCAGATAAGCCACTGATCCCAGGTGCAGCCCAAGTCCCAACTGAACCCTAGCTTCATAGGTAGATGGATATACCAAAAAAATGTTTTTTTCCTTAAACGTGTATATGGACAGAATCAGAGAGCCAGAGATCATGTTCGCAAGTTTTTTTTTCTTGTGTGTAGGCCTGGACCCCTACCTCCCAACTGGGGCAGTTCCCAGTAATGAGAATTCAGATGCCTTCCAAAGTTTAGTGTATGCACATCAAAGTCAGACATGGGCTGCTTCACCAATTTGTAGGATAGATACATATTGTCTTTAGAGTACCTAATTGAGAGAGTAGGAGCAACAGTAACACAGAAAGAGAGAGAGAGAGAGAGAGAGAGAGAGAGAGAGAGAGAGGGGAGAGGGAGAGGGAGAGGGAGAGGGAGAGGGAGAGGGAGAGGGGAGGGGAGAGGAGAGGGAGAGGGAGAGGGAGAGAGAGGGAGAGGGAGGAAGAGGGAGAGGGGGAGGGAGAGGGGAGGGAGAGGGAGAGGGAGAGGGAGAGTGATATACTCACTTCATTTTCTTTCCACCACCCCAAATCGACTTTGGGCTGCTGCTTGGTGTCAAAGGCTGCACCAAGCTTTCCCAGAGAGGATGTGGACAAGCCTCTCTTCTGACAGAGGCCATGTATCCTCAGCTGCACATGGCTCCATCTCAGCGAGTGCTTCCCAGGCAAAATGAGCCTACTCAATTGCTGAATCTTCATTTCTCAATAAGTAGATGCATTAGGTCCAGATCTGAAGGAATACCTTTATGTTATTACATAAAACATCCTTCAAATAGGCACTCATTTTCAGTCAAAGCTGCCATGAGGCCACATTACAGAGAGCAAAATATCACTTGTTGAAAAAAGACAAGAACAACACAAATGAGGTGAGCATTGGGAAATTTGTATCAAGAGCTTATGCTGGTTGCGATGAAGTATAAATATGTATCTCACTACATGGTTGGTATTCTAATGAGAAGTTAGCTTGGTAGAAAATCTAAAATCTTTGTGTTTTAACTTGATCTACATCATGATGAGGCATAAAGTTTCAGTTGTCTAATGCAGGCAAAAGATGTATGATTGGGTTTTGTGGGTAAGCACCATGCATGGTTGTTTTTTGGCAGTTTGACACCCACTTCTGTTCCACTCATAAAGTATGGATCTTAAATGTTGCCCCAGAGTTCACTGACATATTTGACTTGCTGGAGAGGGTGAAACCATTTTTAGGTTAACTGAGGTTTAAAATATGACAACTTTTTTAACAAATGAGAACTGTGATGACAATTGGAGATACAAAATGGTGCGGATTGATATGCTGGCCAAGGGCTGTTAAAGTGTTGACTTTTTCAGTGTTTGAGCCTTGAGGCATGAGGATAACATGTTGCAGTTAACTCGCACAAAATGTTTTTAAAACTGCAGTACCTAAAATGTCCGCTGGTCCCTGTTCCAAGTTCAGTTGGGGGAGGTTTGGTCAATGGTTGTCATTTTTAGCACATGCCATTTTTGGCAACCATGTGCTAAAAATGACAACGCTATCAGCTATTTTTAGCAACGATGAAGCCGATTTCACTCCTCAGCGAGGAAATCACGATTTTGGAAATACAAGCACTGATTTTGGAAAAGAAGTGCTGCCACCTGGTGCAAGAAGAAGAAACCAGCTTTAATATGGCCGTTGTTTGTATGGTAGTCCAACGTTGAAGTATACCCTTTTTTGTGGCCCGAAGTTGGAACTTTAAATTGAAGCATCCGAAAATGATCGATATTGATCGAAATCATGATGTTGATGAAACAAATAATATGTTAAGTTGAGAGAGGAGGCCATTTTATCCAGATGCGGTGGTTTACTTCTTGAAATTATTTTTGCTTACGACGACTGCCATGTAATGAGGGATAATTAGCAGCCGTCATTAGCAAAAATAATTTCAAGAAGTAAACTACTGCATCTGGATAAAATGGCCTCCTCTCTCAACTTAAAATATTATTTTTTTCATCAACATCATGTTTTCGATCAATATCGATCATTTTCGGATGCTTCAATTTTAAGTTCCAACTTCAGGCCACAAAACAAACTACCATACAAATAACAGGCATATTAAAGCTGGATTCTTCGTCTTGCACCAGGTGGCAGCACTTCTTTTCCAAAATCAGTGTTTATCTTTCCAAAATCTTCATTTCCTCGCTGAGGAGTGAAATCGGCCTCATCGTTGTCAAAAATAGCAGAATCGTTGTCATTTTTAGCACGTGTGACAAAAATAGCACGTGCTAAAAATGACAACGATTGACCAAACCTCCCCCGACTGAGTTCCACTGTGAGAAGTAAAATTCGCTTATCTTTTACAGAATACTCACTGTACACTTTGACCTTTATACATTTACAGAGCAGTACATACCTACCGAAGATTACGAATATTTCTGGCATTGATAAACCAGCGTAGCGGAGGATATATCAATGTCTATTGTCTGGTATTTTTTTCAGCATAGTATGGTCATTGCGAAAATATGTTGCACATTGTTCAATTCAATTTGACATCCTCGGTAATGTTTGGGAACGAATTGAGATTTGACCTAAGAGGTCAATCATTTTTTTCTTCGTAAAACGGACACAATGGGCTAGGCGAACATTCCATGATTCCATGCCGTAGAACCGCGTATATCTCGGACTTGGACTTACATATCGCATTTATACCCAGCGTATTTCACAGAAACATATAATCACGGTGACTACATATAATAACCATTTCACTGCACTCCAGAGAGATCAAAAGATGACCCGCCAGCCGCTACCGTTTTATTACCGAGCTACCCGCTACCAGGGTATATTGAGTGAACCCGCTACCGCTGCCCAACCGCTGCCCAAGCCGCTGCCTATGAACATTTCATTGATTTGCATGAGCAGTAGCTTTTGTCTACAATAAATACGCTGCAGTGACAAAATATTTCAGATAAGGTAGCCAAATTATAAATGCGTTGCCTTTACATTATAACATTACCAAACTTAATACATTTTCGTGTATGTAGGACATGAGCATCCCATTGATTTCTTCAAACTGTTTTAAACGTATAAAGGGATAAGTGCCGGGATAAAATTATGCTAAGTGCCTCGTACTTTTTGAAGACTTTGATAGATTTATTTCATAGAACGTTTTGAGACACCCGTAGAGACTTTCAGAAAAGTCGGAAAGATAACTGAAGAAATAATCCCAGATAATTCCCAAGGAAGCTCTTTAAAATTTTTTAGAAACATCACCAATGTTATCTTTGACAGCTGATCTTTGAGAATTGAGCCATTGTAGTGAAATTCCAACCGTTGGCTATTTTATTGATTTTTAAAATTGTCAAAACTCAACAGTTTTGAGAGATTTTGTCACAGATTCTCTAGGAAAATGTCTCTTTTTTAAGACTGACTGCCAAACTTAGGAAGGAAGCGAAGGAAGCGCGAGAACTGCGCGAGAGAGAATGCGGCGGCCCCGTCTCGCGTCTCTGGGCGATGCCGCCTTGGTTGGATCGATTATGGTGTACTGTGTTTTATCAGCATTTTGCAAATTAATTATTCAGGCATGACTGCGCGTTGGGGTGGTGGCCGTGTGTCCGTGTTTGTATTAGGTGCTGAGTGGCAGTGTTTTTGATTGGGAGCCAAAGCAGGACGTCTGCTGAAGAAAGGCCAAGACCGAGACCGAAAGCGCTTAAACAGTCTATTTCTTGGAATCCTGCTAGATTCGAGTTGCCATAACGTGGCCTCGTTTTGTTTTATTATTCTTGAGCTACCTTTTCTATTTCAAAATGTCATCTCCATCTGTTTCAAATTTTGGGTCAAAGTTTAAAAAGAAGCATATGCGCCCTAAGCACCAAAAAGTGAAACTATTCAGAGCAAATGAACCCCTACTATCAGTTCTTATGTGGGGTGTCAATCACACTGTAAGTATCTTTATTTTATTTGCATGTTGAACAATCATAGGACTCCCCTACCATTTGCATGGCATGATAATACTTTTGGCAATCTGCTCAGATGTTATGCTTTGCTGCAATGATTTTGTGAAAACTTTTTGCCATTAGATGCTATCCCCCTGCATTAAGTATGAATGGCTATATTTTCCATGTGTTTTTCTGGTCAATGTGTACCTGTTTCACTGTTTGACTTATTCTGGTGATTTCCCACAGATCAATCAGCTCACCCACATCAACATCCCAGTCATGCTGATGCCAGATGACTTCAAGTCATTCTCCAAAATCAGAGTGGACAACTACCTATTCAACAAGTAAGTACCAATTAACACTAAATGCTTTTTAGTATTTGTGTATTTATTTTTAGGAAGCCTGCCTGCAATTTAAGTGCAGGTATACTAATAGAGATAATTAATCTAGTCCCCCTAGAGAGGTAGCTCAGGTTGAGATTTCAATAGAAAATCACAATTCTAAAGAATAGTGATTGTCTAATTGAAAAGTCCCAACCTTTGGATATGAAGGGGGTCAGTCAGATTGCTTATCAGTTTTCACTTTTCTCCCTTAAAGGAAATAGTTCACTTTTTAACATGGGTTTTGAACTGGAATAGCAGTTCCGTAGCTTGGGCTGAGACGAGCATAAATCAGGAGCTTTTACAGCCCAACGATCACCCTAGGCAAAGATATTCTATTTTTCGTCCCGAAAAAGGTGTCTTGCGTTGAGGATGTGTGCCTTGCATATCAATATATTTCCATCCAGTATGAAAAGAGCATGGGTCCCGAAAATTCTTCAGAAACTAGAGAAATTATCTACGAGAACTCTAGAGAAATTCTCGTACTGATCAATTAGGACATTCAGGGGAACATTATCAGATCGAGCAGATCGCCCAAATGCCGGTGGCTGCGATAATTTCTCTGTTTCTGAAGAATTTTCGGGACCCATGCTCTTTTCATACTGGATCGCGTGTGCCTTACAGAAACTGAAAAGTTCTTCCTATATCAAAATATAGAAAATAATATTTTGTTATAAAAAGGTTTTATTTTCTTTGCTGATTATTTTGAACATAAAAAATCATAAATCCGTTGCAAAAAAAAAAATAATTTCGTGAAAGTGAACTATTTCCTTTAAGGTTTAACTATTTCCTTTGAGCTAGATCCTTGTGGTAAAAGCAAGTGCAGTTCTTGTGAATAGTGATGGGAGGAAGCTCATGGTGTTAATAATCATTGTCCTAGGGGCATATTATATATATTATTTATATAGGCTATGTAGGCTACCACAGTGGTACCTATAGGCTGCCTATGTGTTTTTTTAAAGTCATCCTAGGTGCAGTTTTATAGCCTTGCAGGTCAGGTCATAATGGCCTGCTAGAAATTAGGGACCTGCTGTAACCTCTTAATGAGGTTTTCTATGCCATTTTGGGCTCCTGATTTCCAAGTACCACACCTGATTGTTAAAAAAGTAATGTGTTTGTGCTTTTTGGGGTAGGTACCTAAGTCAGGTCTGTTGAGGAAATCATCAGACATCAGTTGCCCTGCTCCTGTAGCATAGTTGATGAAGTGTCGGACTACCGGTGGTGAGAGCTCAGGTTCGAGTCGCTCCAGCGCCTGATACCTATATGGGACTTTGATGGGGATGGTCTGTAGTGGGTCGAAGCAACCGCAGCCAGTTGTCAGTTCAGTGGGACAGGCCGTGTCCGGCTTTGATGGACACGCTGAACTAGGGCATCTGAAAGTTCTCCCGTTACCCGGAGTGCGTAATCGGACGGTTATAGGGTTCGAGGCCTGCGCAACAAGCGCTGGCAAGCGGTCTGTTTTTTTTCTCTCTCTCTCTCTCGATCTCACGTTGTCATGGAAGGAGGAGTCACCCACTGATAGGTATATGTCAATCAGCACAGTGCCACGATGTAGGCGTCTGCCAATCAGCCCAGTGGCACGATACAGAAGAGAGGGCGCGAACGGGAAGCGGCCCGGCGGGTGCCTGCGCTCGCCATCAGTGACACCGTCTCCCCATGACGTGGTCGACCCCGCCCCTACCCTGCCCCTCCCCCGCGCCGATCGAATGTCCCCATGCCAGGATAATATAACGTTACGCCGCTGCGACTGAGGCAGCGAAGCGCAGACCGCTGACGTATGTCGACAGGAGCCGGCCGGCCGACGGGTAGGTCGAGCTCGGTTTTCTCTCAAGGTGGTATGAAAAGTGCGCACAAAACTACATAGTGCCAACATACGGCATCGGGTCGTGATAAGACATTATTTGCTTAAGGTTGTGTTGTACGCATCATTTCTCTATTTTACTGCTGTTCAGGAAAAGTTACATGAGTGGCTCACCTTCGGGGGACCTTTTTGAAAAATTCGTTGGCATACAAGGTTTGTCTAAAATTTATTTTCGTTAACATGTTTTTTTTTGCACTAGGGGTGTTGTGAAATCCAGGCATTTTGTTTTGCCGTGCATACTGCTTGCGTTCACGGTTGACGTCATACACTAGGGACCAGACCTCAGAGGCCAGTTTTATCAACAGAAAGATCGGCGGCTGCGGTTTTTAGGCTTAGAAGTCGCCCACAAGCTTCCACTGCCACGTGAAAAATAACCTTTGCATTGCAAAATTGTCGTTACGCTGACCGATGTTGTTTCTCATCAGTTTTTTTTTTGTGCGTGGCTGATGACTGGTGGGACACCTGGATGACTTAACCCGCGAGTTGCTGGGGGGGGGGGGGCGTTAAACGCCCCCACTTTTTTCGCCGGGCCATAGCATAAAAACGGCGCGCCGCAGGCGCGCCAAATTTTGGGTACCTGTAGGGAATTGATTTAAGTTTATTGTGACAAAGTTTCAAAAAAATCGGTCGGAAAAATTTTGAGATCGAGGTTTTAGTGACGTCATGATTTCTGAGTTTTCGACCAAAAACGGCATATGTTCAAAAAATCATATAAAATCACAGAATAGACATACAGACATGCCGTAAACGCCATTAGACTGCCAATACCATGAACAATCAAATGGCTATCTTCGATTATTGATTATCGTTCCGCATTTTCCAAATTCTTGAACTGAAACTTGGCAATTTCTCGTGACTACTTGACGACCATGATACATGCATTTCTTAGATTGAACATTTTGAGCCAAACACGTACACATATGATAAAATGAATGTCACCATCGTGTTCTACGCCCCAAATTACCCATAAAACATGTGTCACGGGCTGCGAATATCAGTTTTGATTTTCGGGGATATGTGCCTACCCGGTTGACCTGACCTTGACCCTGACCTATGCTTGACTGACCCCTACATGGAGCTGACACTCTTGTAGGCCTTATATGATGGATTGTGCACCGTTTTGACAGAGTTTATGACGAGAGGCGCCCATTGCGAAGTCCTGAAGTCCATGCTACTGAAAGCCCGATTTCAGGTGTTTGACCTGACCTTGACCCGACCTGTGACCTCAAAATTCAACTTTAAAGTACTCATCTGAAGCGTCTCGTCGCGTTCTTTCGTTTGCCGCCTCGTGCGTTTCGCTGCGCCTATTGGTTCTCGAGTTATCGGCTGGGGGCGTTTAACGCCCCCCCCCCCAGCAAACGGTGGGTGGCGAAATACCCCAGCAACTGCCGGGTTAATGCCTAAAATAACAGTAGCCACTAGCCGGTGATTGGTTTGTGATGCAAAAATGAAATAGATTGCTGAAGTCCCTGGCTTGAATAAAATGTTATTCAAGTAAGACGCTCCTTTTAACGCGTCGGTGTTGACAGAAAACATCGCATCATCACATTGTCATTTGCAACTGAAGGTGCCTAAGCGTCCCTGATTGTACAGACGGTATATACGTAAACAATGGTGATTGGGAAGGTGTCCGTTTTTACGAGAGGTCGTATTGCTTGTGAGTCTCACGCCGGTGCGGTGTTCCGCAGGGAGAACATGCCGAGTCACTTCAAGGTGAAGGAGTACTGCCCGCTGGTGTTCCGCAACCTGCGGGAGCGGTTCAGCGTGCACGACCACGACTACATGCAGTCGCTGACCAGGTGAGACGCTCCGGACTCCGGGCTGAGACGCTCCGGACTCCGGGCTGAGACTCCGGGGCACCGGGGTGAGATTCCGGGCGGCGGGACGCATGTGGTGCCGTGTGGGCGGCCTTGGCTCCAGTGGCTCCGGGGTGAGCTGCCGGGCCACAGGGTGGGCTGCTCCGCGGTGAACCGCCAGGGCTCCGTCGGCCTCGGCGCTAGCCGCTCCGGGATGATCCGCTCGGAGCACCGGTGGCTCCTGGGTGAGGCGCTCCGGGGTGCCGGGAGCCTCCAGAGCCTCCGGACACCTGTGGTTCCAGGGTGAGGCGCGAGGTGCCTGTGATCCTTGGCGTCTTGCCGGTTTTTCCAATGCACTGGATACATGGAAATGTGTGAAGCCTTCCTTTCGTCTCAGCTCAGGCCATCCAGAGCTGCTGTGGGACTCCGGGAAGTGAGACCGTCGCCTTTGCGGTCATGACATGGCTTCCGCTGATGCTGGTAATTGCCTGTAATGGTGATGGCCGTGGGGGAAGGCAGGGGTGGACGGTAGGTCGAGTTGTATGGCCGAGGACCGACAGATGGAAGTGGGGGTGTGGGGTGGGGGAAGGGAGGGGTGGACGGTAGGTCGGGTTGTATGGCCGAGGACGGGCAGATGGGAGTGGGGGTGGGGGAAGGGAGGGTTGGACGGTAGGTCGAGTTGCATGGCCGAGGACCGACAGATCAAGATGGGAGTGGGAAGGGGGATGAAGGCGGTAGCTCGGTTGTATGGTGGGAGGCTGGCGGGTGGCAGTGTGTATGTGAGTGTGTGTGTGTGGGGGGGGGGGGGAGGTCAAGTCAGAACCTAGGTCTCGTTTCATAAAGCGAGTCCGTAACTTACGGCGGTTTTTTGGTCTTGTACTGCAAGGGCATGTGAAGCGATGACGATAGTTTGAATCGTTGAATGTACATATTTATCTTGCAAGCAAGAACAGAAGGGAGAATGGGAAATAAATGTATCGCTTCACATGCGCTTGCAATACAAACTCCCCCCCCCCCCAAAAAAAAAAACGGCGTTAGGTAGGTACGGACTCGCTTTATGAAATGAGGCCCAAGTGTCGGTGTCCAATTTTGATTTGGGAAATAACCGGCAAAAATGGCTGCCGGTCAGGGATTTTGACACCATGACCTTTGTAACGTTCATCAGCGTCGGTTAACATACTTTGTGTTTAGGAAAGGTCAGCATGACGGCAGTATCGGTTGAAGGAGTTCATGTTGCATGGAATTTGTTTTAGCGGCTGGTCCTGAATTCGTTCTATTTTTCCGGCTCACTAAACTAAATTTGGTCGGCAGCTATCGACGAAAGCTTTGCTGACCTCAAATGAATTTAGTGACGTCACACGAAACACCACGGAAGGAAAAGAATGCAATGAGTAACCATCGTGCCAGAAGGATAAGAAATCACGAGTCTAGGTGCTTGAGATAGGATGTTATCACTTCCGGCGTTAAATAGCAGAATAAGTATTTTCCCCGTTGGCTGATGATGGTGAGGTGACGTTCGATCTGACCTCAGACGATACATATGGAAAGATTCGGGTTAAACAAGGTGTAGGGACTAGTGAGTTTTATTTCCTGAAAGTCTTTCGCCCTGCGAGAGATTCCTTGGGACGCAGAGCGTTGCGAACTTGCGACATGTTTTGGCAGGGGCGGATCCAGAAAATCTCCAAGGGAGGGGCCATTAGAAACCAGGAGGCTCCCATAATCCCACCTGTTGGAGGCCCCATCTTCCCACTTGTTGGCCCCCCCCCAAAAAAAAACTGCGTCTATTGAGCTTATCTAGCTGTTCAGGCAACATCTCAACATGAATAGCCACTTTATTTTCAGGAGGCCCCCTTTTCAGCTTTTTAACTTTTTATTTTATTTTTGAAAAAAAAAATCGGCCAAGGGGGGGGCCATGGCCCCCATGGCCCCCCCCCTTGTATCCGCGCCTGTGTTTTGGACTGTGCAGAGGCTCTCGATGGCTTCATTTGCAAGTGGCCCAACCTGGTTGACATGCGGTTTTGCTAAAAAATCTTGATGAGATCGAAGGAAATGTGTGTCCAATTTCAGCCACCGTTAATGCCTTCTTATTTATTGCGAAAAAGAAACGTCTGGGGGGGGGGGAGCGGTGGAACCGGATTTTGGCTGGGAGACTTGTTAGGTACGCTCTGGCAGACTGGGAGCCTGGTGCCCGCCACCCGGTGGCCGGCCCGGTCAGCACACATCCGCGGTGCGTCGGTGCGCTCCGCCAGCAGTGCATGAACATAACCTGGGCACGCCCGGCGCATGGTCAGCAGTCGTCGGTTCCTCTGGCACCCCCGACCAGGGGCGCCGGTCCAGTGACCCAGGCGCCGCCCAGTCAGGAGCACCGATCTATGTTTGGCTGAAATCATGATCAGCATCGACTCAGTCCCCGTGTGACTGGATGGGATTCGAACCACACTGCCTCCACGGCAATGCATTTACCGCATATGTGGTCCCCTGATCACTTATTCCCAGAGCTAATAACAGAGTAGCGAGAACCCTGACTAATGCCATTCATACATTTGTATGAGCGCAGTTGGTATACCGTGCGGATTAATCCGAAGGCGCCATTGCCGAGAGGTCCCCGAATCTGGGCGGGCCCGAACTCCCGCCATCAGCGCCGCTGATTTATTGCCGATAGGCCGAGCGCGTCCCGGCTGCTGCGTCTGATAAGTCAGAGCGGTCGTGACACGGCATGTGGCCGCGGTTCGGACGCGGGCCTGCAGCGGCACACACCGGTGGCCCTGTCTCCGCCGGCCGTCTCTGTCGCTTCTGAGCGGCGCCGCGGGGCTGGCGTCTACAGCAGCAGACTGCCGCGGACCGGGCCGGGCCTACACTGCTGTGTCACAGTCTGAGACAGACTGAATAGTTGTCTGAGGAGTGGGGACACACTCAGTCACATTGAGGTGTTACGCTTGGGGTGGCTTTTAGCATCTCTCGTCATTTTTAAGTCAACTTTAGTCATGAGGCAGTTTTACAAACATAAAATTGGCTGCTGCCTGCTGGTGCTATTCTTAGCCGTTGGTCGCCCACGAGTTAACCCGTTACGCCAACAATTAACCGCCGATGCCTGAAGTATCAACCAGCCCGATGCTTTTTTCACAGCAGCGTCATAAAATTTTCGCGTGTTAGTGTGCGACTCTGAGGCGAGGCATAGCACTAACTGCGGTGAATGATTTTCCTTTCGGCATAACTGGCCTCTGGCCGCTATAAGGTGTAACCACTGGTGTAACATGGCATTTGCGCATACGTATCCACTTCCACACATACCTCTAGGCAGCGTGCGCGTTGCGCATACACCACGCCACGTGACGCGACAGAGAAGAGTGTGGGATAAGTATGACACTGACAGTGCATTTTCTGTCACCATTGCGACGCATTGCCACCCTCAATATTTCTGACCTAGCGTGCACTAGCACAGGCTCGTACATCGGTCGCGGTGACGGCTTGCAAATCGCCGTGGCTGTTTGAAGCGGCAGCAGCGTTGAGCGATGTGTCGCCTGCAGAATCGGGACGCGGCCGCACGGTCTCCGATCGCTATCTGCTGACGCTGCGGCGCGGAACTGCAGGCGGTGTCTCGGCGGAACTGGGCTGTGTCTCGGCGACACGGCGCGGAACTGGGCTGTGTCTCGGCGGCGCGGCGCGGAACTGGGCTGTTCTCGGCGGTGCGGCTCTGACGCTCCGTGTCACCTTGACCGCGGCCGCCGGCCGGCCGGACGCCGTCGTGGTGACTCGGGGCCACACATTTCCGGCCCGGTCAGTGGCGGTACTCCGCCGAGCGACTCGGGTCCACAGACGTCCGGCCCGGTCTGTGGCGGACGGCGGTACTCTCTGAGTCTCTGCAGAACGACCCCCGGGTCCACAGACGTCTGGCCCAGTCTGTGGCGGTACTCTCTGGTCTCTGCAGAACGACCCCCGGGTCCACAGACGTCCGGAACGGTCTGTGGCGGTACTCTCTGGTCTCTGCAGAACGACCCCCGGGTCCACAGACGTCCGGAACGGTCTCTACAGAACGACCCCCGGGTCCACAGACGTCCGGCCCGGTCTGTGCTAACACCACTGAGCGACCGCCGGATCCGGAGGCGGCATCCCCTCAGTCACGTACCGGACTCACTGCAGAGTGCAGAGCGACTCCCGAGTCCAGAGCCGCCAGGCCCATCCCCTGCAGTTGTGTGGTCGCTCTCCTCAGTCTCTGAGCGCACGTTGATGTCAGACTTATATCAGCATCAGTTTATATCGGATGGGGCGGCAGTCTGACTGTCCAAACCGGATGGACAGACTGTCGGCCGGAACTTGGAAGGAAGGGAATACAGGGCGGGTGTGATAGATAGTAGGGTTACGGGCCGTAAGGGGCCGACTGACTCCCTGCCACCGTGGCTTCACAGTGACTCTCCCCGACACCGTGACTCCCTAGTGACTCCTTGGCACTGTGACTCCGCAGTGATTATCCTTACCACCGCGCCGTGACTCCCTAGTGACTCTCCCGACTCCGTGACTCCCCAGTGACCTCCAAACCATGTCACCGCGACTCTCCCTGCCACCGTGACCCACCAGTGTTTCTCCATGCCGCCGTGACTCCTCAGAGACTCTCTATGCCGCCGTGACTCCTCAGAGACTCTATATGCCACCGTGACTCCTCAGTGACTCCCTGCCACCGTGCCTTCCCATGGACTCTCCTTACCATCGTGACTCCCTAGACTTCTCTAAAGACTGGAGACTCAGTCTGAAATTATCAACGTGCGCTACTTATAGGTTGACTTGGGAAGAACTTCAATTGGATCTGTGGTCTGTTTGCCAGTCAGTATTGATGCGACACGTTATCATTGTTTTTCACTTTGTTTTTCCTGTGGCAGCGGTGCTTTGTTTCTAGCTATGCCCATTTCAGGGACAAGCGGTAACCTGGCTAGTTTAACAGGCTTTTATGTGGCTTATTTTTGTCGTTGCCGACAAACACTGGGTGGCTCCGGGCTCGTCTTACGCCGTATTGAGTTATGGCGAGGACCTTCGTGTGTTGGCACATCACTCGTAGATCGCTAACGGCTTATGAATGGCGGCACACCAGTGACACACATCAGTGACGACACATCGCTGGCACATATCAGTGACGACACAGCGCTCGCACACCAGTGTCAGCAGAGTGCGCTTCCACACGGCCAGCTGACTGAACCTGACCTGGATAAACCGACTCAATACTGGTTACTAATTGACTGTGACCGGCGATTGTCACCCACTAGTGATCTTGTCTGTGTCTGTCAAACGAGGAACCCCCGTTTTGGTGCCAGGTGCCGGAGTTTGCGGTCTGCCGTCTGACCAGTCCCCGCCGTCTGACCAGTCCCCGCTCTCAGTCCGCCGTCTGACCAATCCCCGCTGTCTGACCCTCCGTCTGACCAGTCCCCGCTCTCGGTCCGCCGTCTGACCAGTCCCCGCCGTCTGACCCGCCGTCTAACCAGTCCCCGCCGTCTGACCAGTCCCCGCTCTCAGTCCGCCGTCTGACCAGTTCCCGCCGTCTGACCCGCTGTCTGACCAGTCCCCTTTCTCCGCAGAGCCGTCTGACCAGTCTTCTCTCTCTGACCCGCCGTCTGACCAGTCCCCGCCGTCTGACCAGTCCCCGCTCTCTGACTAGTCCCCGCTGTCTTTCCGCCGTCTGACCAGTCCCCGCTGTCTGACCCGCCGTCTGACCAGTCCCCGCTCTCTGACCCGCCGTCTGACCAGTCCCCGCCGTCTGACCCGCCGTCTGACCAGTCCACTATGGGTCCGATTCACGATTTAGCGCGCCAAAAATCCCAGCTGTTGTTAACTAGCAGCTAATGGGTCAAGCATGAGAGATATAGCATCCCAGATGGGTTTTCGACGATATTTACCATGAAACGTGTGACGTAAGAGGAGACAGGAGTGACGTATTAGTGACGTGATGTTGGACATTGATGCTCTTATGCTGACATGAGGCTCAAAACATGGCAAATGTTTATTTTCAACCGCATTTAATATGATCATAATTTTTTGTCACTGTTTCCGATAAAAAGCTCACTCCTGACACCTCGGTCTCACCCCATGACGTCAAGAATCGAGTAAAAAAAAAAGATGAATGTCCATCGCATCGCGTTGCTACAGAAAACTTTGTCCACATATGGCATATCTTTGTGGCAACTACATATGTATCTCTCGGCTAGAAACACGCACGTACTAGAATTCTGCCTAGTGTCATACCCCCTCCAAAAAAGGAAGATTCCTCGGATTTGGCCCACTATTTGTGGGGGTGCTGCTCAGCTTTTTTTGCCATCAGGGGGGGGGGCATGTCTTCCCCCTTGGCTACGTCCTTAGACAGAAAAGAATTCGTCAAAATTTGCATAGCACTGTTGCAGTTTCTAGCTCAGGCTGCGCATGCACGTCGCGAAAGACCTCAAAGCTGAAATATCCCTGTCGGGTTGCAAGACCCGCCAAGATAGCATATCCAAGTTGAGAAATTTCATACAAGACATGTTTCATCCCTTATTTCACATGCCCGATCGATGCATCAA
This sequence comes from Amphibalanus amphitrite, assembly GCF_019059575.1. Classification (NCBI taxonomy): domain Eukaryota; kingdom Metazoa; phylum Arthropoda; class Thecostraca; order Balanomorpha; family Balanidae; genus Amphibalanus; species Amphibalanus amphitrite. Next base: position 33,462 of record NW_024882536.1, on the reverse strand, counting down.
AATAGGCGGCTTCTAGGTATTTTACCAAAAGCGTCAAAGATTGGGTAGGGTCAGACAAATGAGAAGGGTCAAATTTGCAATATTTTATATGCGCATAATATCGGTGTCTATCGGATTGCATTTTTCACGAGATATCTAATGGTGTAATTTGCTTTTGTGTAGGTGCTTCAGAACGGTAATAAATCATTCTTAAAGATTTTTAACCAATACCTTTTGACATTTCAGTGTTATTCAGGCATCAAAAATTGAGCGAACTCTTTTAGATTTTGTATGGAGGTTGCTGAACAATAATGTCTTCTAGCATATCAAAACATTTTTTGAAATTTTTTTAAACTATGCGGTTTATTTAATGTTTATATAAAAAAGTTCACTGTTTGGTTTAAATGGTCCAACGCCAAAATTTGGAAAATTCAACATTTTCATTTGTAAGAACCGCTGATCTCAAGTCTTCGCGCATAATTGTTTGTTTCTGTTGCCAAAACTAAAGTTCTGACCGCATTTTCCGAGAACACATTTCATTGATCGGCAGCGGAGAGTCGAGATCTCAGATGAGAAAAAAAAACTATATAACTTGCTTCGTCGCGGGTGGTCGCAGCTAGACGACCTCGTTTCTTGTGCGGGAGGTGTTCCTGATTATTGTAATAGCTAAAACTCCGGGGGGCATTGGGGGGCATTTAGTATTGCTCTATGTTTGTAAGTCTGGATGAAATTTTTGTTGTATCTCAGAAGCTACTAATTTAGTACGGTAAAATGAGAGGAAAACGAAACGCAAAAGTAAGCAATCGGTTTTTGTTGCATTGTTTAGGCTCCAAAGTATTAGGCTGGACCACCCATTCTTCCCACTTTCTCTTATTTTAAGTGTAGACTGGCATTATTCGACCACCACGGTTATCGCTATTTTAACCGGAGCTTTGGAGCCTCACCAAACATGTCAGTTTGCGGCAGTATAATGTGTAAATACGATTCGACAGGGCAAAATAACTGCCATAATATAAAAATACGAACATTTTTGCATCGTTTGCACCATATTTTACGTTACTTCGGGAAAGTCACCAAAACCATTTATGGCGTGCTAGCGACCGCATCCGACCCATTGTGCAGTCCCCGCTGTCTGACCCGCTGTCTGACCCGCCGTCTGACCAGTCCCCGCTCTCTGACCCGCCGTCTGACCAGTCCCCGCTGTCTGACCCGCCGTCTGACCAGTCCTTGCTCTCTGACCCGCTGTCTGACCAGTCCCCGCTCTCGGTCCGCCGTCTGACCAGTCCCCGCTCTCGGTCCGCCGTCTGACCAGTCCTTCCGCTCTCGGCAGGGCTGAGGCCACGCCCATGGACTCGCCGGGCAAGTCGGGCGCCAAGTTCTACCAGTCATACGACAAGCTGTACATCATCAAGGCGCTGACCAGCGAAGAGGTGGAGCTGATGCACTCCTTCCTCAAGGAGTACCACCCGGTACAGTGGGGGCTGCATCGGACAGTCGCCGGTGGTGTGGCGTGGGCCGCTGGCACAAAACGGCACCACCGGCTGTCGAAACTAATGTCTGTGCCGGCCGCCGGGATTTTATAAGTAAAAGCGTATGGTATTTCGAGAAGGGCTGCTTATCTATTTGTTTCAGCTGCATTTCTGATCAGCATATATGCTCGGTAAATGTGTATGTTATCTCGTGAAATGATTTGATAAACGTTGTTTTCCTGTTTTATTGCACCGTTTGCCAACCTTCGCTCGCTCAATTAATAATGCACGCCCGAGTGGATCATATTGAACCGCAGCCACCCACGCCCCACACCATTCGCCTGAGTGGTCCTTATTGGGCTTATTGAACCGATACCCCACGTCATTCCGCCTTGGCAGCATAACTTGTCGCCGGGCGACTGATAGTTGGGCGAGTGCAGGGCCGGAAACTGGGCCGATAATCCGTCTCGCTGACTCATCAGCCCTTCCGCGGACAGAGCTGGGATCCGGGGACCGGGGATAGTGGGCAGCTGGGACAGAGCTGGGACCCCGGTGGGACCGGGGATATTGGGGGCTGGGACGGAGCTGGGACCCGGGGACCGGGGATTGTGTGGAGCTGGGACCAGTGGGCAGCTGTGACCGGGGGTAGTGGGGATAGTGGGGAGCTGGGACAGAGCTGGGACCAATGGGCAGCTGGGACCAGTGGGACCGGGGATAGTGGGAGCTGGGACGGAGCTGGGACCCGGGGGACCGGGGATTGTGGGGAGCTGGGACGGAGCTGGGACCAGTGGGCAACTGGGACCGGGGGAAGTGGGGAGCTGGGACCAGTGGGGAGCTGTCACCGGGGAAGTGGGGAGCTGGGACAGAGCTGGGACCAGTGGGAGAGCTGGGACCGGGGGTAGTGGGTCCTCTCTGTGCCAACACCGAGGCTGCGGCCCCATCACGCTGCTGCCGGCTGGTTTACCGTACTGGCTGGTTTACCGTACTCTGCCTTCACTTCCCCCTCACTGCCCTAATTTGCCTACACTCTCGTGTTTTATCCTACTCTACACTGCCCTGATTTCCCGTACACTGCTGTGGCTTACCCCACGTCTGCCCTTATCCCCCCTCCACGTCCTCCCTACTCTCCCGGTACTGTCCTGGCTTATACAACCCACCATTCCTCGCTGCCCTGTTCTTTTACATCCATGGCTACCCCTGTCTTCTTTTTGCGTATCCTTGCCCCTCTCCCTGTGTCTCCGCCTCCCTGTTGGTTTGCCTGTGTCGGTCCCGCCCTGACCGGCTGTTCCCCGCTGACTCAGTACAGTGCCGTCAGCCCCGCTCTGACCGGCCGCCCTGACCCCTGCGGTCTGTTCCAGTACAGTACAGTCAGCCCCGCTCTGACCTCTCCCTCCGGTCTGTTTCAGTACATCGTGGAGCGGCACGGCAAGACGCTGCTGCCGCAGTACCTGGGCATGTACCGGTTCACGGTCGATGGCCTGGAGCACTACCTGGTCGTCATGCGCAACGTCTTCAGCAACCACCTGCCGCTGCACAAGTGAGACGTCCGCTTGCGGCGCCGGGAAACGCCGTGCGTTTGGTAGAGGAGGGGCGCTGTGCGGGGCAGGAAACTGATATTCTTAGCGCTGAGAGGGAGTTCGCTGTGGTCATGTGCTGTACCCATATTAGGGATATGGAAGAAGCATAGGGAGTTGGATGAAAGCTGTACTCGTTCGGACAGGGGTTTGGAAAATGAACGCTTCGCCACTGTGTTCCGACGCTTCGGCCATTTCCACTGTGTGATTTACTGAGGAAACCCAGAAAATGCCGGCGAAGAGGGACGGGACAGACAAGGAAAGAGTGGTAGGGAGCTCAAGAAAGAGAAAACGAGTTTTTCAGCTTAGGTTTCGGGAACACCATAAAGATAAGCTTATCATTTCTGGCAGTAAATACCTTCCAGCATTCTATTACGCCTCCTGTCAATACCCTCTTCTTCGACCCGCCCTGAAGCCCTTGGGTCTATTTATTCGACAAGGCCTTAAATTATGAACGCCTGTTGGCACCCATTTGATGCTTTATTTAAAGGCTCTGTGAATTCTGTGCATTTCTCGGTCTCGTGCAGGAATGTATTAGCCGAGACTGTGTCCCGGAGACCTCCCCGGCCGCTGCGCCACTCTCTCACGCCACATCGACCCCCTGAGAGAGCTGTCTGGTAATTAGCCGGAGCGCGCCGCGCCCGGCGCCCAGTCATTAGCACCACAGAAGGCCAGGCGCCGTCTGCGGCGGCCGCGGCGGCGGGGCGGGGTGGAGCCGTTTAGGTGGGGGTTGGGGTGGGACCGCCGTCTGCTGCGGCGGCGGCGACAGGGAGGGGTGGGTCCGTCGGCGGTAGGGGCGGGGGGGGGGGGTCCGTCGGCAGTAGGAGCGGGGGGGGGGGGACCGTCTGCAGTAGGGCGGGGCGGGGTCATCCGTGGCGCGTTGGCGTGGGGTCGTCCGTGGCGGGGCGGGCGGGTCAGGGCGCGGCCGTCGGCGGCGCTGTGGCGCGGTGCCTTCTCGGCGGGGCGGGGCGGGTACCGTCCCGCCGTCGGTGGCTCGGAGCGGGGCGGAGGGCCGGGCGGGGTCGGCAGTGGTCGGGCCGTCGTCGTCGTTGGCTGGGTGGGGCAGTCCGGTCTGGTCCGGGCCGTCGGTCGGCGCTGAATGGGCCCCGCGGCGCCGCACTGCGTCACTGACCGCCCGGGCGCACATGTGCCACAGACCGGCCGAGCCCAGCCGCACATGTGCTGCAGACCGGCCGGGCCCAGGCGCACATGTGCCACTCAGCGCACGTGTCCGCCGCCCTCGGAGCTGGGCTTTTTACCTGTATCTGTCGCCAACGGGTGCCGAGCGCAGGTGTCACTGGGTGGTCACTGACTGCGTTTTTTTTTTTTTTTACTGCGTTTGTTGCCAGAAGACACCGGGCGATGATTCAGCACGAGCCATTGTTAGTGTGCACGTGCTGGGAGTGTCCCGTTTGGGTCATAGCATCTCAATCTCCGGCTAGATACAATATCCCTCTCCTGTTATATGTAACAGTAAGGACAGGCCGAAACACAGTAACTATATTACGGTGCAGGAAGCGCATTAACACGGTCCCGGAAGGGCCATCAGTGCAGCTTCGATCGGGCTCGGGTCCGACCGACCGCAGCCGAGAGCCGCCCGGCCGGCCGGCCGGCCCGCCCCGGTCCCAGTAATGGACGGACGATGGATGCGTCCGGCCCAGCCGCCACGGCCATGCGTGCAGCCACTGATTGAAAGAAAGATGCCCAGGGAGAAATGCAGGGGGCGGGGAGAGGTGGAGCAGGGGCGGTCAGCGGTGGGTCCGCGAGTCCGGAGCTGCTGGGGACCTCACCGAGGGTCGCGAAAGCGACATGTTTTGGTTCGAGTTTTCTCTCAAGGCGCGCATTTGGACGTTTTATAGCATTGCAGTTGTTCCGAATCGATTCCATTAAGCCCGATGCGCTCATCCGTTTCACTATTGTTAGCTTGGCTTGTGTTTAGGCATTTAGCGGCTCATGGAATCTGTCATACGGTCAGCTTGTGTTAATCTTAAATGACTTACCACTTTTCGTTGTTTATGCACAATGCACATTGCACAATGCACATACAACGAAAAACGGTCAGTCCATGATGTGTTACCGTATCGTCGCACTGCAGCATAGTAGCACAGGATTTTGTTTTAATCCTCCCCCCCCCCCCCACCCGTCCGTCCCTCAGCAAGTACGACCCCAGTGACCTCCCCCGTCCGTCCCCACCCGTCCTGCAGGAAGAACAACCCCAGTGACCGCTCTCCCTCTCACCCGTCCCTCAGGAAGTGCGACCCCAGTGACCCCCCCCCCCCCGCCCGTCCCTCAGGAAGTATGACCTGAAGGGCTCCACGGTGGATCGAGACGCCACCTCCAAGGAGCTGCGCAAGGAGCTGCCCACGCTCAAGGACAACGACTTCGTCAAGGACGGCATGCATGTGGAGATCGGCGGCCTGGCCAAGGAGAAGCTGATGGACACGCTGTCGGCAGACGTGGCGGTGAGTCCGGGGGTGGCGGAGTTACGGGAAGAACAGGAGGACGGGGAGAACGGAGAGAACCGGACGGAAGACTGAGGGGACTGGGCTGAGGACGGACTGGGGACGGAGGGGACCGGGCTGGGGACGGAGAGGACCGGGCTGGGGGCGGAGGAGACGGACGGAAGTCTGAGAGGACCAGGCTGGGGACTGGCTAGATGGTTGGTGGGCGACCGTATGTAGGACTGGTTGCAGGTTGTATAGGTGATCGGCAAGGGAACCCGAGATGACGCATTCTTGTTGGAGTGTCGAGCGGTGGCTCCTGGCACCAGGCAGTCAGTAGCAGGTCGAGTACTCATCTATTCCAATAGTTTGAATACTTGGACGGATGTATCCTGTAATCTGCATTAACCCCATTCTGTCGGTGTCGTGGTCCAGCCGTGGGCGGCTTCTGATCGATTTTAGTGGAAGACGTTGACTTGATCCAACTGCGTTCCACTCCGCCAGCCATACACACATTATCATCTTAAACTGAGCAGATCCCCCACAAAGTTGGTGAAGTTTTAGTGTGTTATCGTTTAGCGAACATCGGATAGGTATGTGGTGTTTATCTATTCTATGGTTGCTTTGAGCTTGGTTATGCTCCTAGTCACTCCGAAATGTCACGATGTGCTGACACCCTCCCCAGCGTCTAGCAGCTGGGTCCGTGGTCGCGCCAGGCACAGCCGGTATCAGTCGCCTGTGTTTGTTGGTGGCAGCGTTATGGGCCGGCTGGTTTCGGCGGCGTTTCAAGTTCTGACGGCGCCAGCAGTGAGCGAGCTGAGGTCATCACTGTGTTGTCACTGCACTGCGGTTACTGGCGTCAGTCGTTCCACCCCACCTTAATCCGGCCCCACCTCACCCCACCCCAACCCTACCCCGCCGCACCTTACCCGGCCCCACCGACCGTTACCCCGATGATCCGGCGCCTGTCGGCGGGCCTCGTCGACTCCTTACAGTACCTCCGGCGGTCGACCGCCACTGTCCGCTCGTCCGTCTCCCCGTCTCCACGGGCCGGGCCGTCTCCCGTCCGCCGCCCGCCGTCCGGCCGTTATTGGGGTATTCTGGTGACGCGGTCCGCCGCCGTAGTGGCCGGGTTGGCGCCGCGGTCCGGAGTTATTGCCGCCGGGGCCTGTTCGGGTCTCACGCAGGGTGATCGTCGCATAGCGGGGAGAGCAGTGGCGAGACTCGGGAATATTCTGCACAATGGAGGGCCCAGGGTTACGAGGTGCGGTTTAACGGGATTGTGCGCATTATCCTCGCTCTATTGAATATTATGGAAACTATAAGACACGAGAGCGTTTATAAAACGAAATATACTATGAAATATGGCCGAGCTATAAGTGCTATGGCACACTAGCGCTGAATTTCAGCGTGGATTGTTGTCTGTCAGTTCATAATTATTTGTTTTCTGCTTATAACTGTTGATATTTGTTTCGAACTCCACTATCAAGCCTGTGTAGTTGTTAAAGGTCAGCAAGTGTCATGGCGTAGTCTGTCAGCTGTACCATCTTACTAGAAATATGCATCATGCATCATTACTTGGCTCGCTAGTGCAAACAGGCTGTTGGCACACTGCTAAGTAGAGTGAGGCCGTGCCCCTTTGATATCGACCGCAGGCCATGTTGAAATATGTGCTGCAGCTGCTCGTAATTCCGTGTTAGTTCATGCAGAGGTGAATCAGTTTGACATTAAGCCTCGGCAAACACGCCGATAATGCCTCCGATTGCCACTGCGGCCGCGCGGCGTGGCTTTCCCTTGTATTAGCGCAGGACTGACTAATCCTGTTCTGCTCTTTGCACCTGCCCGGCCGGGCGCTGCGCCGCCGCCGTAGAGGTGTAGATCCTGTTTCACGGCACGCCGCTGCCAGTTATTGGCGCCCGGTTTCTATGGAAACGTTAGCACAATAGGGTTGGGACCTATCTGCATGCTCTGCATGTTTTGGTAAAATAAAAAAGCTCAGAATTTTTAATGATTTAATTTAAAATCACTTTGTTAAAAAAAATGCCTAGTTAGTTCAGAAATTAATTATTTGTGGCTGAAAACAACTTGCTTCTGATTGGTCGGCCTAATCATGACGTCACATGTAGGTATATAACTGTCTGTATATTTGGCGCAGTTGAGACATACATTTTCTATGTATTTTCCTATGGTAAATCGGAGTGATTGGTCGTGTTTTCAGTGTCTCTTTATTTTGCGCTGGTATTGCGTGGCTAAGAAGTTTTATCAAGAATGGCATATACTAAAATGTTCCTTTAATAATGGAGCTTCAATATCTGTGAGTTTTATTGGCAAGCGAAAACTGATTTCGCTGTTATTTTATCTGGAAATTACTCATTTTTTTAGTTCAATATTCAAAATATTTTACGGGAACAAGTTGGCACTTTTCTTGATTTTTGCACTCAAATCGCGTGCGATTCAACTGTATTGGAACTTGCAAAGAAGCTTGGTCAACTACACACTCAGTGACGCGCATTAAGAAACTGTTAAACTTTTGCGCAAGAGTGGTGTCAGGGCGGAAAAAGCGGGAACATGTGCGTGATGTGTTGAGCGAGTTGAACTGGTTGCCTGCCGAGGACCTCGTGATGTATCGTACACTGTGTCTGCTGAAAGCCATCCTCACCTACGAACAACCGGCTGACTTGGCGAGTCACTTTCGAACGGCGATGAGTGTGAGGCAGAGATCGACCAGGCAGGACGACCATCTTGTTTTACCACGCATCAGAACAGAGTCAGGGAGGAGAATGTTCATCTACCGGGGGGCCCGAGCATATAATGCCCTACCACCCTCCGTACGGGACGGACGCACCGCGGCTTTCAAAAACGCTTTGCGGATACACATGGGTCAGGCGCGGCAGATGCAGGTGTGAGCGTGCTCGTGTGTTCTTACTGTGGTACCTTTTAGCATTCTTTCATTGGGTTAGTTGCCTTTTGCATTGTTTTATGTCGTATCAGTGTCGTGTGTGTATGCCTTTTATCCCACAACTGACGTAAGCACATGAAAAGCCGGTGTATGTTTACCTGGATGAGCTTGAAATACATTCTTGGTGATAAATTAACTGTGTTGTTATGGCACTGTTTGCAAAGCATGGATAATGAAACTCTGCCAAAGACTTAGCTACATAGCAATGCCTCAAGTAATACGCAGGAGGGACAGAATTCAGAGTCCGATCGAGAAGAATCGGTGCAAATGCTACGAAGACCAGGCAGCTCTGATACAATAGCTAGTCGTCTCACTACTCTCACTCCATTAGACCAGCTGATTCCTGACAGCACCGACTCGGATGCAAAGATGGAGCTCATCTTCCAAGCCAGAAACCAGTTCTTTGATGGAAGATGTGATGCTGCCTCTGTCTCTGCTTTGTTGGCCACTTTGGACGGGGCGGAGCTCCGCTCCTTGCGTGAGCGGTTATTCGCCTGTCATCCAGAAATAGTTCCTTCGTTTGCTGGCCGTTCCCTGATTAGGTGCAATACGGGGAGCTGTAATCAGGGAAGTAACTTTCCATATGAAAGGGGTGCAGGTGCACCCCCGTCCCCCATCCACTAGAAGTGCAGTCCCATAGGCTAAGCGGCGCCCCACACACCGCCCCACACGATTAGCTCTAGAGCAGATGGCGAGGGTGATTTCTCGGCTACATTCCATCTCGGCGTCGTGATGCTTGTGGGCTTGGAAAGCGTCCAGTCGTATGTAGGGTAGTGTAGGGGTAGGGTTGAGTTCAATAAGGTCCTTACATTTGAAAGGTTTAAACAACCCGCAATCAGCACAACATACCACAAGTTAAATAAAAAACTACCAAACTCCGCCCAACTAATATTAATAAACATTACAGCCAAACCAATGGCCATAAAAATATATCTCAAATCCTAACAGTTATCGCGGGTGATGGCGCCATGAGTTGCTATTATCCAAAAGAGATGCAAATAAACATGCTTGTATGTCCTATGTATGTTTGTTTTAAAAACGTTGCAGCGGCGCTGGGAACTGCAGTCTTAGATCTGGGTATGTTTGGCATCTGCAACTCTTCATATACACATTAACCCTATTTCGGACGGGGAGACCTTTCAGGATTTTCTTGTACAATTGCCAAACGCCGCGAGACATTCAGCTCATATTTGGTGACTTTTCCTAAATGCTCATTGCGCACATCTCAGCAAAAAAAAAAAAAATGCCGGGTCAGGTCAGGTCAGGTAACCAGAGCGGGTTTGTTGACCCCACCTCAGAAAAGTTTGCAAACACGTCAGAGCTTGAGTTTTTCACGAAGTTATTTCCTCTCATCAAGTATATCTCATCATCATCATCAAGTATATCTCAGAATTTTTTATCTGTGACCTGAGGTTAGGTCAGAGTCGTGACCTTTACATTGCAAGCCTATGGAAAAGTATTGAAATGCGACCTGCACCTCGAGTAAACGAGTCAAAACCACCCAATTCTTTAAGAATTATGACAAATTATCTTATCTGTAATGATCCAGGTGCCATTTACTGACAGGGACACCGGAGAGGGTTATCTGAGCCGAGATCATGTGAGGTGATATCTACCATACATCAATGCTCACAATACTTACAATATTGACAATGCTTTTGCTTACAACACTTACAATACTTACGATGAGACCAGCAAGCACTCTGCCGTTACAGTTCTAACTTCTGTTTCGAAAAACGACGTTACACACATTCGCTGCCAGCATAACATGTATTGTTTGACAGTAACAAAATACAATTGACATCTGAACACCAAACGGACCGCCATCCACTCAAATTTTATGCCCCTGACCGGTCAGGGGCGAATGGAGGTCATTTCCTGGGCATTACACTCAGCCCTTGCACAAAATATCTCACCTCACAGTGATCATTACAACAAAAGCACCGACTTGATAGTGGATTTCAAAGTACTTGCATCAGCTCTTCCTGCTATTGCAGACGATCATCTCCTCAGGGTAATGTTGTTCGGGACATGAACGAAGATCGTTTTCGGAGTTTCATAAGTGCTACTGCAACAGCCTGGCACAAAACAGGACTTGTACGCTCTTCTCTGCACTTTGCCCTTCAGTATATCACAAAAGAATTGTTTAGAATCCATCTTACGCTTCTTTCACAGTCTCCCTTGCCACCGTAGGGCGTAGATAGATTGCTGTTGCTGGTAAGTTAAGGCACGGTAGATAGAAATTACCTCGGTTCTCAACGTCTTAAGTTATTTTCATAAAAAAGAACAAATAAATGATCAATTAGATGACAGGAATGTAAACATTTTAATCGTAAAGTAGTCCAAATATTGGAATGAGCTTTTGCTTTTCAGCATCCTCCGATTCATCCTCTTTATCATTTGAAAATTCGAGGTACATAAAATGTTTATCACGCGCTCATGTTAAGTGGGAATATAGTACACGGCAGACATATCAATTTTTGACACTGAACATTTCATCCGTAAATGTTTTAGCATAATTTAAAGTTAAAAACAGCGCGAATGGCAGAGTGAAGCAAACAACATCTTTCACCCATTGATATAACATGTAATCTGTGGTGCGCCAGATGCGCCATTATTTGTCAACCGCAGAATGTGACATGTGACGTAACAGCATCAAGAGCATCTTTTTTCAAGAACTTTTCAAAACAAGTTTCCTATCTTTCTTCCCCCATTTCTCTCAGCTTATTGATTTTACGAGGCAATGGTATGCACCATAAATTCTGTGAAAATAGTTTGATCATTTTCATGCATTCATAAAAAATCGAGTTCCCAACCCCATTGTTGGTTTGGCGAGCTGGGGCCGCCTCCGCGCCGTGTCCCGACTGCTTCCGTCGCGGCTACTCCCGTCCCACCACGTCCTACTGCTCCCGTCTCTCCTAGGATCCTGGCTGGTCTGGTGTCGGGCTGCTCCCACCCCGGCGGACCTACCGGCTGGGCTGATTCCGTTCTGGTCTGGACGCTTCTCTGGCTGCCATGGCCCCGCTCGCCCGAGCTGATTCCGTTCTGGTCTGGACGCTTCTCTGGCTGCCATGGCCCCGCTCGGCCGAGCTGATTCCGCTCTGGTCTGGACGCTTCTCTGGCTGCCATGGCCCCGCTCGGCCGAGCTGATTCCGTTCTCGTCCGCCGGCCGCCGCCGTGGGAAGCCCCTCAGCTGCCGGCCTGCCTTTGACCGGGCCCGTTTGGCCTCGCACGCGATGGCGGCTGACGGGGTCATTGAAGGACCGACAAAGGATGGAGCTGATGGGACGGACGGGACTGATAGGACTGGATGACCGATGGGACGTATGGTACGGACGGCTGAGGGGATGGAACGGCCGGCCGGCCGGCTAAGGGATTTGATTGGTTAATCTGATGGTTAGTGACACCCCCTTCCACGGTTCGTCGGAAGGTCATCTCAGGCTCAAAAGAAACGGTATATACCATTCGAAAGCTGACGGTGAGCTGAATCCAAAAATGTATTTTTTATCAAAATCGATCGATGGCCTTTTTTGAAAATTGCGTTTTTGTAAAAACTTAATAATCTTTTATTCAACGGGCTGTCCCGGACATTTTTGAAAACATAAACATGTATTTTTGAGTTCCAGTGAAAGCTGAACGCCAAAAGAACAATATTCAGCGAAGTAATATTTCCAAACATTAATATGCGTCTCCCACAGCCGACAATAAGGCGCAATCACACATCTCAGTGTCACGATGGACCAAAGTCAGCCACACATAAGCGTGAAATGACCCTTATCGACTCGCAGACCCGGCGCTCTCGGCCCGCCTGACCGGCCACGGAAAGAACGTTCGGCTCTCGTTCTACTAAACAAATGTAATATTTGCCACTTTAACTGTCCACATCGCTATTAAAGTTACTCAGGATACCTGTGAAGAAAATTCATTGTTCTGCTTGATTTACAACATGCTTTAATTTATATTTTTCTTATACATGTTTTGTTCCATCCAGCTGCGATCAGTGCCCGCGCAGGGGAAGTGAGCGGGGTTTCACTGTCAGAGGCTGTACTGGTGACAGCTGCTGGGCCGTGCGACCGGTCAAAGGTTACCCTGCCCCGCCGGGCGCTACCCCCACTCCACCCGAGCTGAGGCCGGTGCAGCCTCTGACATTTCAGCGCGGCCAATTTTCCTTATATGGGCATGATACCAAGCTCAATTGAGCAAAGTAGACATGAACAGATGCAAATTAATGCATGATGTGAAGATGACAGAACAATGAATTTTCTTCACAGGTATCCTGAATAGCTTTAATAGCGATGTGGACAGTTAAACTGACAACTTTGACATTTGTTTAGTAGATCGAGAGCCGAACGTTCTTTCCGTGGCCGGTCAGGCGGGTCGAGAGCGCCGGGTCTGCGAGTCGATAAGGGTCATTTCACGCTTCTGTGTGGCTGACTTTGGTCCATCGTGACACTGAGCTGTGTGATTGCGCCTTATTTTCGGCTGTGGGAGACGCATATTAATGTTTGGAAATATTGCTTCGCTAAATATTGTTCTTTAGGCGTTCAGCTTTCACTGGAACTCAAAAATACATGTTTATGTTTTCCAGAATGTCCGGGACTGCCCGTTGAATAAAAAATTATTAAGTTTTTAGAAAAACGCAATTTTCAAAAAAGGCCATCGATCGATTTTGATAAAAAATACATTTTTGGATTCAGCTCACCGTAAGCTTTCGAATGGTATATATCGTTTCTTTTGAGCCTGAGATGACCTTCCGACGAACCGTGCTTCAGATCAGGGGGTGTCACTATGATTGAAATGTTTTGGTTGCTTAGATCTCCTTTTTTGATTCGTTACAACCCAGCACCATCGTGTACCTACTGTCTGAGGGTGCAGACCCCGCGTCTGCCGCGCCACGGTGACGCCGTTCCGCCGTGTCGCGCCCTGCGTCTGCCGTTTGCCGCCGATCGCCGTCCGTCCGTCCGTCCGTCTGTGGACCGTCCATCGATCCACCTTTGAACCGGACACGGCCGGCCCGGCCCGGCGCGGATAGCTGATTTACTGTCGTCTGGCCGAGGTCGGCGCGGTGCCGGCCCGCCGCCGCTCCGGCAGTGGAGAAATAGCAGTCTGTGAGACGGAGAAAGGGAATTCGCTGGCGACCGGCTGTCTCGCCCCCGATGATTTCAGACAGCGACTTTCATTATTTTCCTCCAGATCCTGGCGAGGCCCCTCGTTTTGCAGGTAACAGCTCAGAGCGGCAATTCACCGGAGGCTGGGGATCCTTGTGTCAGCCGCTCCCGAGCTCACGGCACGGGTCACAGCGGAGTGCTGGGTGGGCCGGTGGTCACCGGTGGTCACAGCGGGGTAGGCCTGCGGTCACAGCAGGGCCAGGGCGGGCCGTTACCGGTGCTTTTCAGGGTTGATAGTGGATACCTATTCACCAGGTTTCCGGTTGGAACAGCGGCGCAGTCGGCGGCACGTCAGGTCGCCGATTTACGGGGCCGCTGCAGGGGCGGCTGGACCCGTCCGGCGGCGCGTCTGGTCGCCGGGTTACGGGGCTGCTCTGGCAGTTGTTTGCTGTTCATGCAGCACCTGGACCCGTTCGGCGGCGGTCTGGTCGCCGGTTTACTGTGTTGCTGCAGGGGCAGCTATACCCGATCAGTGAGACGTCTGGTCGCCGGGTTACGGGGCGGCTGCAGGGGCACCTGGCTGCTCAGGCAGCAGCTGGACCCGGTCGGCGGCGCTGCGGCTATTCGCGCCGTCCGGTGACGCCACGCCGTATGGATTATAATACGGCAGTCGGTCCGACTCCACAGATACAACCAGATACCGCCTATCTGCCGCTACCGGCGGACTAGGAGCGGGCTCACTGGCTCACCTCCCCGGTCCGCCCTGCGCGGCACGCCTGCCGCGCCAATGTCGGTCCGATGATGGAGTCGTTATCGGCTGTATGCGTCAAGGCACATAGTCCAAACGCCATAAGCCACGATGGTCATTTATGGGAGTAAACGTGCAGCAAAAAATGCATAAGTGTAAGGCGTATCATTACATTGACTCCTGGTAATTAAACTGTCGCTATTACCTTAGTTTGAAAAGGAGATGAACTGATTTCCTGCACCAGGCTTTCATCGGGACATGAAGGGGACTTGGTAGTTCCGCCTGGCACACGTCGTTTCTATCAAAGTCATTTGGTGTTCTTCGCACCTGATCTGATGTTTTATTGACATTGAATATGAATAACCACCAGGGGCGTCGCCACGGATTTTTGACTGGGGGGGACGGATTGGCTGACTAAAAACCCAAAAGCTAGTTACCGTACAATTTCAGGCCTATGCACTACTTATAACGCATACACAATACACATGTTCTCATGTTCTCGCGTGGAGGCGTTATTAGTCACACTCTTTTCTATCTGTGCATGAATTGGCGGCGCGAAGCGCCGCGAAAATTGGCAAAAACTCTTGGCAAAACAGTCCCAAAACGCATAAATTTTGCATCCCGAGTAATAAGTTTGATACCAGGACAGTTAGGATCTGGTCACCAAGTCCAGCAGCCCTGCCTCTAAAAAATCGTGTGGTCCTCTGTCAACCATAGGTACAGCTTATTTCCAAGAAGTTTGAAACTCTGTGCAGTGTAGCTGCAGGACCGCGGGGTCGGAGTCGACTTCGGTCGTAGTCGACGGTTTTGGTCGGATACGGAGTTGGAGTCACCAAAGTCGTACCAGACTTCAACTCTGAAGTCAGAGTCAACGTCATCCCCGAGGATGGGTCGGATAAAAGCTGGAGATTCTGTTGGCTGTGGTGATTGAAGGCCGGGTCATGGTAAGACCAATGTAGGACCATACTGAGTATTACATCCTCCTGGGCTCTCTCAGACCAGGACGAGGTCCTCTCACCCTCAAGCATCAAGCGTTCAAAGGACATGGTGAGACCTTCTGCTGTCGGATGGCCTTGAACGGGAAGAGGGCCGTTTGAGAGTGAGCTGAAGGTCTTGACTATTACGAATATCCTACATAAAATGTGTGGTCTTTGCAAGCTTGAGACTTTGGGACAGATCTTCAGCCCTTGTTGAATATGGTCGCCCCTACAACTGGAGCTTTGGCTCCCTATCGAGGACCTGGGACGGACAGTCCAGAGCTGCACCTCGTAGGTAATGTTATCTTTTAACGTGCCAAGAAATGTTCAAAGAGACAAAAGCATCACATCACATGTTTTTCACTCCGATGCGGGCCGAGGGATGCCGTGATCGGAGATGGGGTGGGGACTCCGAGCGATTTTTTAAAAGTCGGAGTCAGAGCTACCAAAATCAATCTACTCCGCAGCCCTGCAAGCAAGTGCAGTGTCAGCAATTCGCATGATTCAATTTGTATACGAGTAGGTATCCGCAATTTCATCCCAAAACGACAATACACCAATTTCGTTGATCACTTTTTTAATCATTCATGAGGATATTTTTGCGGGGGACGTCCCCCCCGGATTCCTCGACTGGGGGGGACGCGTCCCCCCCGTCCCCCCCGGTTTCGACGCCCATGATAACCACATACAGGCACACGTTGCATTTGCGCTCGTCGGACACATCATTGCATTGCGTATATCTTATGTCGCCAGCCGATATAGGTTGTGAATTCATCTCCACGGCTCCACGTGGCTGATCTGTTTTAATTTCAGTTCTGTCTGCACATTATCTACACTCACACTCCGCACCACACCGCACGGCGTGCGCTTTTACCGCGCCGGCCGGCTGTGCGCCTGACACCACTACCTACCGACGCTCTGTGGATCGCCGTTAAAGCACGCACTCACCTCTGGAACACCCGAATTATGAGATGAGAATGATTACACGGACAGAAAGAGCGATTGTGGAACGGTGTCATTCGCACTTACAAAAATAGTAGCAGCGACATCTGTGCACCCACGAGCGCACTATTAGCCGATACGTGACACTGGTATAACTAATACTTGTGTGGAGCAGCGACTTGGGCAGCACATGCCGTCTGTTATACCGGCTTCATTCCGCTGCAAGACGCTAGGAGATGACAGAAGGACACCACTCTCCGCCGGATAGTGTCCGGCAGAGTGACAGTCGATACGGTCGATATCTTAGTTGAAGCCGTCGGAGTCTCAGTTGGAGAGGTTTTGTCTAATTGAAGCGGCTGTTGTCTCAGTTGGAGCGGCTGTTGTCTCAGTTGAAGCCCTCGTTGTCGAGTCCCTGGCCGGCGGCGGCTCTCCGGCGGGTGACCAGCACGGCCAGCACGGCGGCACCGACCAGCGTCAGCGACAGCAGCACGCCCAGCGCGATGGTCGCCGACCGGAAGCCCGAGTCGTCAGCTGGCGCCGGCGTCGGCGGGCTGACGATGCCGTCGATGGTGTCGGCGGCGGCGGCGGCGGTGGTCTCCACGGCGGGGATCCGCTGGCGCAGGAAGTCGCGCTCGCCGCCGCTCAGCACCAGCCGGCCGGTGTCGGCGCACTCCAGCGTCCAGTTGAGCCGCTCGTTGCCGGCGGACAGTGCGCCGAGGGTGGCGTTGTCGAACTGCTGCGCATCCACCAGCGCCAGGGCGTCGTCGACGTCGTCCAGCGTCCGGTTCAGGTCCCGCTGCAGCGACTCGCAGCTGACCTCATTCAGGAGACGGGCGAGCCGGAACGTCAGGGCAGGAGCGCCGCGGAGCGACACCCTGAACAGACCCGAAGGGGAAGAGCCACCAGTGGGTCCCACTGTAGAGGCCTTCGCAGTGGTAGGCTCCGGCGTTGTAGCCTTTTGTGTTGTAGGCTCAGGTGTTGTAGGCTCCGGAGTTGTAACTTTCTGTGTGGTAGGCTTGGAAGTTGTAACCTTTTGCGTCGTAGGCTCCGGCGTTGTAACTTTCTGCGTCGTAGGCTCCGGAGTTGTAACCTTTTGTGTTGTAGGCTCCGGAGTTGTAACCTTTTGTGTTGTAGGCTCCGGTGTTGTTGGCTCCGGAGTTGTAACCTTTTGTGTTGTTGGCTCCGGTGTTGTTGGCTCCGGCGTTGTAACTTTCTGTGTTGTAGGCTGGGGAGTTGTAACTTTCTGCGTCGTAGGCGCCGGTGTTGTAACCTTCTGTGTTGTAGGCTCCGGAGTTGTAACTTTCTGTGTTGTAGGCTCGGGAGTTGTAACCTTTTGCGTTGTAGGCTCCGGTGTTGTTGGCTCCGTTGTTGTAACTTTCTGCGTCGTAGGCTCAGGTGTTGTCGGTTCTGGGGTTGTAACTTTCTGCGTTGTAGGCTCCGGCGTTGTAACTTTCTGTGTTGTAGGTTCCAGCGTTGTAACCCTCTGTGTTGTAGGTTCTGGAGTTGTAACCTTTTGTGTTGTAGGCTCAGGTGTTGTCGGCTCCAGCGTCGTAACTTTTTGCGTTGTAGGCTCCGGCGTTGTTGGCCCCGGAGTCGTAACTTTCTGCGTCGTAGGCTCGGGAGTTGTAGGCGTCGTTGTTGTTGGCTCTGGGGTTGTAACCTTTTGTGTTGTAGGATCCTGCGTTGTAACCCTCTGTGTTGTAGGCTCAGGTGTTGTATGCTCCGGAGTTGTAACTTTCTGTGTAGTAGGCTCGGGAGTCGTAACCTTTTGCGTTGTAGGCTCCGGAGTTGTGACCTTCTGTGTTGTAGGCTCCGGCGTTGTAATCTTCTGAGTTGTAGGCTCCGGAGTCGTAACTTTCTGTGTAGTAGGCTCGGGAGTTGTAACCTTTTGCGTTGTAGGCTCCGTTGTTGTGACCTTCTGTGTTGTAGGCTCCGGCGTTGTGATCTTCTGAGTTGTAGGCTCCGGAGTTGTAACTTTCTGTGTTGTTGGCTCCAGGGTTGTAACTTTCTGTGTAGTAGGCTCGGGAGTTGTAATCTTTTGCGTTGTAGGCTCCGGTGTTGTAGGCTCCGGCGTTGTAATCTTTTGAGTTGTAGGCTCCGGAGTTGAAGCTTTCTGTGTTGTAGGCTCCGGTGTTGTAACTTTCTGCGTTGTAGGTTCGGGTGTTGTTGGCTCCGGTGTTGTACTTTTCTGCGTTGTGGGCTCTGGAGTTGTAACCTTCTGTGTTGTAGGCTCCGGCGTTGTGACCTTCTGTGTGGTAGGCTCCGGAGTTGTAACTTTCTGTGTGGTAGGCTCGGGAGTTGTAAACTTTTGTGTCGTAGGCTCCGGTGTTGTAACTTTCTGCGTTGTAGGCTCAGGTGTTGTAACCTTCTGTGTGGTAGGCTCCGGCGTTGTGACCTTCTGTGTTGTAGGCTCCGGAGTTGTAACTTTCTGTGTTGTAGGCTCGGGAGTTGTAACCTTTTGCGTTGTAGGCTCGGGTGTTGTTGGCTCCGGTGTTGTGACTTTCTGCGTTGTAGGCTGGGGTGATGTTGGCTCCGTGTCGATGGCGGTCAGCAGGTCCGTCAGCTGGCTCTGCATGGTGTGTACCTGCTGCTGGATGCTCTCCAGCACGTCTGCCGCGGCCAGTTCGGCGGACGGCGGGGGCAGCGCCCCGGCTGCAACGGACGGGGCCGGGATCGTCAGAGGACCGGAACAGAGACAGTAACACTACAGCGCGCCTTAAAATTTCCGTGACCATTCGTGACCTGGACTGACCTACCCTTGACCCGAAACATACCGAGTACAAGCTCGGTACCCACAGGGTATCTTTCGCATACATTGAGTGTGTAAACTAAATATGCGCTTGATGTGACGTATCTGGCGGCGGCCAGAGCCCGATGAGTAAACATGACTAAATATCGATATTCTCTACTTTGGCCTGACCTGTAACGTCATTAGTGACCTCTAGATAAGTGATATTAGGATTCGTTCAATAGTTTTGCAAGTGGCAGGTGATATCACATGCCATTTGAATTTTGACAATCGGACCAGCGCTTTCGTAGATACGGGAGGTGGGGAGGTCTGTAGAACCCTCCCCCAGTTACATGGGCTAAATGGAATACCTATCTCCCAGTCATGCGCGGGTTATCCATTAACCAATCTAGTGTACTCAGTGCTCCTTCTACCTATGGTTCTGTGTGTTTGCTGCTCTACCCGTTTTGGGTGTGGCACGTCAGCTGTTCCTTGTTTTCTTTGGTGGAAATTAGGGTTTTGAAGGACCTACCTAACATCTTTTTTCTAACGACGGACAATTTTTCTTCAACGCCTTTTGCCTATTTAAATTCTTTTAAGCATGGGTACCTTATGGGTACCTCGAGGTGTGAATTAAAGTTATAAGTATTGATGTTATTGACAGCGAAAAGCTTGATATTACTTTTGTTCCAGCGCAGTAGTGCTATACTTTGGTTATATTTTGGGGAGGGGGCACGTTGCCGTCCATCAATTGGCTGCACCAGATACGTATAACGGGCAGTGCCGTTGCCCTTGCCACTCACCATGTTGCACGGCTATCACCGACGCGGCGGCGATGAGACTGAGACCGAGTCGCGCGGCGCTGGCCATGGCTGGCGGTGTCTGGGGCGGGCGGCGGTGACCTGCGCTGACCTGCGCTCGGGCGCGGTGATCAGACCGCCGCGATGCAGGACAATCCTCCGACTGGCTGCGCGGCGCGCCGACCCAGTCCCGCCTGCGTACCTGCTATCACGGCGTGGGCCGCTTGGAAAACGATTAGATTGTGCAGCCAGCACGTCATAAAAGGCCCGGCCCGGATGTTGGCTGGCTCTCGGGGATGTCTGCTCGGAGTGCCGTCTGGTCGCCTGGGTACAGATACCGCTGACGGGCGACGCTCCGACGGGGATTAGGCTATCACGCTGGTGGCTGCCGCGGGTCCGTCATTGCGCGCTGTCCTATCACACGTGAAGGACGGCCGGATTGGGTCCGTCCTGCGAGTGATTCACGGCCTTCTGAGTCTGACGGGCCAGGCTGCCGCACGGACTGCGTGAAGATTTCTGACATCAACCCGGCTGTCTTTGTGATTCCAGCTGAACAGCTGACTGTTTGCATTACAAATAGCATTTTTGATGGGGGCGGTGAATGAGGGAATGACACACTTAATATCTCCTATGCAATGAAAACTTTTCCCACGGTGATATGCGGAAATGACTGGAGGCCCTAATAGATCGAAGGTTCGAGGCAGGAGACGCCAGCGGATCGGAAGCTCATCAACCTTGGCATCGCAAGAGCCGACTTTGGCTCAGAGACGTATTGTGGATTTCGGAATAATGAGAAAGGTTTTAAATGGACAGTACGATTGCTGATTATATATGCAAACAGGTAACGAAAGTTCCAACAATGTGACGAACTAGATAGAGGAAGTCCATTTGAATTCTTTATCAGAGCCGTCCCTATCCGAAATGTCATTAGCGCAAACTCAGCATTGAGCGATGAAGCGGCTTGGCATACCATTACCACACGCCACGCGGTGAGGTGCTGAGGAACCCGCGCTTCACCTCTGTCCTCCTCAATACGCTCTCAGTCGTTGTGTGAGACGAACATTGACGATGATTTTACAGCGTTGGACCGGTCCGGCCATCGGTCAACGTGTTCTATAAGTACGACTTTGTATCCCCGCTTGCCCAGAGGTGCTTTGTTTGACGTTCGATTATTATTATCCTCCCGGGAGATGGACCATGTCCTCTGCTAATACCGCCGCAAACACCCGTGTTACCGACACCGGGTGGTGGTGAACGGCTCCACGTGTCCGGCGCGGTTCCCGACCGCTGTGGTTCCCGGCGGCGCGGGGCCGGCCCCGCTGTGATTTGTGTCAACATCTCCCGGCGTTCCTCGTGTCTGGTCGCCGCTCCCCTCCCCTCCTTCCGTCTGTGATAGAGCCGGCACGCGTCTCGCTGTCGGCGGAAAGTCCTGCACTGACGCAGGCCGGTGTCGTCACCGATTGTGGCCGTCCCCCCGTACAGGACGGCAGCGCAGTGAGCGCATCCCGCCCCCGGCCGCGTACTTTGTCATCTGTGGCACATAAAACCGATGGAGAACTGGCCTATCGGATCCGGGTCGGTCGGCCGGGCGGCGGCTAACGGCGACATCTCGACCCGATATCTGATATGAAGGCCCGAGTTAGTCTGAGTCACTTCTTCCTTGCTAGTTACTGGTATACCTATATTACTATGTATTTTTATCGGAATGCTACGGGCTGAACTTGCAATTGGGATGCAAATGGGGTCCATGGGGTGCAATATGGGGTGAAGCGAATGGTATTGCATCCAGTTAATTGTTTGTGCAGTACTCCGCATCTGAGGGTTGATCTGTGGGAGCTGGGAAGTGGAGTGGTCACACTCCCCGCCACTGCCCAGAGAACCGACTGTCTCCTCTCTGATCCCCGCGCCCGGATTGTCTGATCTGTGCTGGCGAATACAAGGGACATCAACCGATGCATGCAATCGATCGGGCCGTACACCTAGTTACAACCAATAGATCCGGTGAGGGTTAAGTCGTCCAACACTACTGCAGCCAGTAGTGTTGTGTTGACCCTCCCTCTCCATGTTGCAGTTTTTGTCGCGGCAAAGGGAGTGTTGTGCTGACCCTCTCCCCTTCCCGTTTCAGTTTCTGTCCCAGCTGTAGCTGATGGACTGTTGACCCCTCTTTCCCCCTGTTTCAGTTTCTGTCCCGGCTGCAGCTGATGGACTGATTGTCTCTCCCCCTGTTTCAGTTTCTGTCCCGGCTCCAGCTGATGGACTGATTGTCTCTCTCCCCTGTTTCAGTTTTTGTCCCGACTGCAGCTGATGGACTACTCGCTGCTGCTCGGCGTGCATGACGTGGAGCGCCACGAGCGCGAGCGTCAGGAGGCGGCGCGCCAGCCGGCCGACGAGGAGCCGCCGCCGCTGGAGGAGGAGGACGACTCGTGCGGCTCGGGGTGCGCGGCCGGCGGCGGCGGCGGCTCCGGCGGGCCGGCCAGCGTGCCCACGCCGCCCGACTCGCCGCAGATTCCTGACCGGCACCGGCTCAGCTCGGACGACTGCATCGACCCGCACAAGGACATCTACGCCATCCCCAGCAGCGACGGTGAGAACGGGCACCGGTCGATTCGGAGCTGTCAGAGCTGGGCGGGAGGGTGGTAAAAGGCACGGGCCGGGCGAGGGACGGGGGGGGGGGGTCAGAGGGGCATAGGGACGGGAGAGGGATGTCAGAGGGGCAGGAGAGTGGCGCTAGTGGCGAGAGCGATTGACAGAACCCTAAAGGCGCATGGGGTAGGAGACCCGGTATTCTAGATCAGTTGATGGGATCTTGAATGAGTGTGGGGAAGGATATTCATCATTTTGTACCGTCTGCTGTCCTGCTCTTTGTAGGGCCTGCTTCGGTCACCTGGGTCTCCGCTACGGTGGCTCGATGTATCTTACGTTTCTGAGAACTCAAGACTCATAGTTTTCAAACGTGTTTCTTTCTCGTAGGAAGTATCATTAGAATATATGACCTTCTCCTCGGAAAATGACCAAATGAATGAAAATGATTATTTATTGATGAATTGATGATATTTCGGTCACAGACCTGACGAAGGTCTGTGACCGAAATATCATCAATTCATCAATAAATAATCATTTTCATTCATTTGGTCATTTTCCGAGGAGAAGGTCATATATTCTAATGATACTTCCTACATTTATCATGCTCCTCGCAGCAGCTCTTAACGATATGTGTTTCTTTCTCATCCGTTTTTGCTGATGTTCGAGTAGTTTTTGTATTTTATCGTCGACTTGTCAGGTTGTGATTGGATCAGCTGATATTGACTATGAAGTGAAGTGAAGGGCTTCTGAGATGGTATTTCACACGCACCTGCGTTTGTTTGCCGCCGTCTGACCGCTGTGCCCCGCCCCTCTGTGTGTTTTTCCGGCCAGGCGACGGCACGCCCAAGTATATCTACTTCCTGGCCATCATCGACGTGCTGACCCACTACGGCATGAAGAAGCAGGCGGCCAAGGCGGCCAAAACGGTCAAGTACGGCAGCGGCGTGGACGGCATCTCCACCGTGGGCCCCGAGGTGTACGGCCGCCGCTTCCTCGAGTTCATGCAGCAGGCCATCGCGTAGGTGCGGCCGCCGAGCGCGCCGCCGATCTCAGAGGGAGGGCACGGGCCGTCCCGGGCCGCCGCAGCAGCGGGCGCCGCGGGCTGTGCCGCGCCGGGGCCGCAGCAGCGGGCGCCGCGGGCCCTCCCGGGCCGGAGCAGCGGGTGCCGCGGGCCCTCCCGGACCGGAGCAGCAGGCGCCGCCCGGGCCGGCAGAAGGTGAGCCGCGCCGGGTCCCAGAGCGGTCCCCAGCGACCACTGCTGGTCCCTGCTGGTCCCCAGCGACCACTGCTGGTCCCTGCTGGTCCCTGCCGGTCCCGTCTGTTCGCCGACAGGCCCGGGCCGACGCCAGTGCTGCCGGGCCGGCGCTCCGAGCCCGGCCCAGACTTGTGATAGGGGCGAGGGGTGGCGGCGCGGCGGCCGGGGGCGCCACCATTCCGTCGACGGTGGGCCGCCAGACGGCGCCGTCACCGGCCGCGCCGCGCCGCGCAGACGCCCGCGTGCTTTAGTGATGTGTGCGCCCCGCGGCCGGGTGCTGGACTGGAGAGGGGAGGGCCGCTGTGTGGGACGGGGAGGGGCGGGAGACCGGGCGAAGACTCGGCAGTCAGTGTAGGGAGGCGGGGTGTCGCGACTGGGTTACTCAGCGACTCAGAGGGGGCGGCAGGTGGACTCAGTTTCCGGGCCAGTCAGCGGCCGGTCAGTCCGGAGTTGTCCAGCCGATCGTGCTAGCACCGCCGCTGCGAACCCAGGACTCATCCAACGGATCGTGCTAGCACCGCCGCTTGGCGATCGACCCCTTGTGAACGGTGCCGGACTGGGGCCGCCGCTTGCTCAGTAGCCGGCAGTCTGTCGCACGCCTACTCTCCTAGCCCGCCTCCAGAACTGTGTGTGTATGTGTGTGTGTAACTGTATGTGTACCCTGCCTGCCCAGTCGAATCTTGCCCGTGCGGCCGGTAACCTCGGCAGGTGTCGACTCTGAGGGGGCTTTCGGCGGCCGTCGGTGCCGATAGCTGCTGACCGGTGACGAACTCGCGCCGCGGCGCCAGCCGAGCAATGTGAAAGACAAACATTGGAGCCCAGTTGTGACACTTGGTAGGTGCGCCTTGGGATCAGTTGCATCATGTCTTGCCCTCTACTCTTCCGAGAGCTTTGAGCGCCGATTATTTGCTTAACGCCTATGAATATGTACTTCTCTCTTGGTTGCTATAATTCCTCCATTCGCGGTCGGTCGTGCTGCTCTGCCCTCCTGTGCCGTTCGTTCCCGCTGTCTCTGATCTGGTTCCCTAGTATACGTGACATCTGTCGGATACCGGGTCCGGTGGAGCGTCTGTGACCCGGACCTGGACCCGGACCCTGTCCTCCCGCTGTAGTCCATTATCGTAACCCCATCGTGCGCAATATATGGGTAGTGCGTCTACCAGGTGTCTATGAAGGCAACTTTGGTTTGGAGAAGCGTCCGCTTTAATCGCTGCTACGCTGAAAGTCTGGGGGCTGAGTGAGCACCTCCGGTCTATCGGCGTCTGATTTTTTTTCAGATTTATTTCGGCTGAGAAAGAACACTGTAATGTAACTGGCACGGTGCTTTAGGACAACGCAAGCATGGATCGCAAAGTGGGTCTGATGCTTGATTTGTGTCTTTGTTCATAAGAACACGAAACAAATAATTTAACTTCACATGAAAAAAATGCAGTCACCAGAAGTTAGACTACCTTAACATTTACTCTTCTTGCTGACTGGCGTTTCGATATCCGAATCACTGTCCTCTGACGACTCTTCTTCCTCAGCAGCATAATCCTCTGAGCTATCTTCGTCCTTGTATTTGGCTTCTAAGTAGTCGCAAAACTCTGAAAAGTTTTGTGACCGCCGCTGAGCCATTGTTCCCATATCCTGTCTAATACGTTTTGCTTCAAGAGCCTCTTCATTTGCTTTTCGTTTCCTGTTTTCTCTCGCTTCGAAATCGTTGTGAAACTTGTCGAACGCCGGCACTGTTTTCTGTTCGATCATTTCTTCGATAATTTGTCTGATGCGGGGTTCATCGGCGACGGTTGTACACATCACGTGTTCAAGGATGTAGTCCATGCAACCTCGACCCTTGATATAAGCATCTTTGATCGCCCTTTTCTCGTCGCTAGAATTCCGATATCGCTGGGCAAAACTTTCGATGTCGTCTGTAGTGATACCAGATCTAAGTCGCCAGTTATTTTTACTGGAGCTCGGCTTTTTGTCCATATTTGAGAAGAGCTTATGTTTGAACGTTTGAGCTGATTTACCTTTGATTTTGTAAATGTGTATATTTACCTGCAATTTTGTTTATACATTGAGTGTCGCTTTATATTTTACGGATTAATTTACGAAAACTGCACATTTGATACGGGCGCTCGAACTGTTTTTTGCGAGATTAGCACACCCTTTTATTGTTGTGGTGCCTCTGTCAAAATATGATTACGATTTACGATGTGACGCCCGTTTGCTGTATCAACGTGCTCACGAAAACTTCTTGGACACATATAACCTACCTGTCAAAACTATTTTATTCCTGTGACATCTTCATTACTCTCCATTAATATCAACGAGGGACAGGCAAACGATGCTCTTATGGTCGGGTAATGTTGGCCTTAGAGTGCCTTAGTGTCAAGATATTGGTAGGCCACGTTGCGTTCTTTCGCCAAATGGAGGGAGTTCCGAGTTAGCACTTAGCATGCTGTGCTATATAAGTCGAAATAATTATTTTCCTTCTATATCTTTGTCTTGGCAACTGGCATGTATTTCTTTTTTTCTCCCTCTAGGTATCTCTGACCTTCCCCCTCCCTCTCCCTCTCTCCTCTTCCTCTCAACACCCTCTTCTTTGTTGAAACGACAAGCTTGATATTGACCAAGCAATGGCGACTTACGACTTCATATGTACCTACGTATGTACAGGATGCCTTTAAAATGAACCACTTGAATGATATATGTCCCTCTCATCACCCGGCCTTCGGCGATTGCCGGTATAGGTACGCGGCCCAGCTGTGAGGCAG
Source organism: Amphibalanus amphitrite (assembly GCF_019059575.1). NCBI lineage: Eukaryota > Metazoa > Arthropoda > Thecostraca > Balanomorpha > Balanidae > Amphibalanus > Amphibalanus amphitrite. The sequence goes on along the minus strand of NW_024882536.1, from coordinate 7,140 downwards.
CATCAGCATCAGGAGAGGGTTAATGCAAACGAGGCGGCACTCATGGTGCAACACTTAGCGCTGTGAGTGGATGGCCACTCGACTGGGCACTGAGCAGGGTCGCCCGTGCGCAGCCGGGGATGTGGCGTGGCGTTCAGCAGAGCGGTGAGTGGAGCTCTGTCTCCAACAGACCGGTCTTATCACACCAACCGGAACATAACCCGCGCCCCACTGGGGTCTGCGTATAACACGCCCTACTGGGGTGGGGGGGGGGGGGGCTCTCCATAGCCCCCCCTCCTAACTCCGAAACTACTGGGCCGATCGTCAAAATTCAAACGGCGCCTGATAGCCCCGGAAAAACTGTCGAACGAAACCTAATTTCATTGACCTCGAGGTCACCGATGACGTCACAGGTCAGGTCAAATAAAAATTATTAGCATTTTGGCTTGTTCACATTTTGGGCTCTGGCTGCCGTCTTACAAGTCAGATCAGGCTGATTTTTGGTTTACACACTCGTGAACAGATGCTTCAGATACCCTGAGGTTCCCAAACTTGTACTTTGATTTTCAGGTCAGGGTCAGGTCATCACAGGTCACGGAAATCTTATGTCACAAGTCGGTCACGTGACACATGTTTTATGGCACATTTAGGCCATAGCCTTCGACTTCGGTGTCGCCTCTGTCATTTGAGGCCATTTTCATCTGCATATAGCTGAGGTCAGGTCACTTTCAGGTCAGACAAAAAGGTTCAATTTCAAAGTTAAAATTTTTCAACAAAAAACACGTCTATCGGGTGCAGTTTGAGCTCAGGAACACGATGGTGCTATTTATATTGGTGTACGATGTCAAACTCGTACAGAAAAATTGATTTGAAAAATTTAAAATTGTGAATTTTTTGCTATAATGCGCATAACTAAGCCAGTTTTGAAGATATCTGGCTAAAACTTGCTAGAGTAAGTCATTAGCATGTTTTCTATCATATATATTCCGTTTTTTCGAAAAGTCAAAAAATATGAAAATAAAAGTTTTGAATTTTAATAAATATAATTTTCAAAAATTTCAAAATTTTGAAAATTTGAGATGTCTGTTTGATAGCGCCATCCATTCTGGGTCCTCTCATGCAAAACAAAATTGGATCTAGCTTAAAAACTGAGCTCTTTTCCCGCGATTCCCGTGGTTCAATGTTTTGCGTCGAAATCGGCCGAACATGACGTCACTCTGACGTAATTTCCGGCCGACCTATGATAGATACGAAGCTCAAATTTTGACACAAGGTGTCAAATTGATGCAGCCGAAGGTAGTGAAAGTTTGGCGGCGATACGTTGAGCGGTTTAGAAGTTATTGCAGAAAAACGGGAGGGGGGCTATTCGTAACCCCCCAGTGGGGCGCGGGTTAATTGAAGGTCGATGTCAGGTCAAGGTCAGATCAAGTGAGGTCAAATTTTGAAGTTGATTGTTAATCCTCGCCAGGCGAGAGCCTTTTTCATAACACGGACGGCGAGGGGGGTTGGTATGACCCCCCTCGCAATTGGCTCCTACGGCACTTAAAACGCCAAATTTGCGGGATAGTTGGGTCCATAGGATATCTCACCTCTTTGCAAATTTTATTGCTTTATATCACTAATAAGGGTTTTTTTGGGGGGTATAAATAAAAAAAATCGCTGAAACATGTCAGTTTTCGCTTAGGTATGTCTTTTTATCTAGTAAAGATAGAGCAAAAATAAAAGCACCATTGAACTCAGCACCTCCGTGCGCATCATCTGATATATTTTGTTACAAATTTAAATGAACTCCGAATTGTCTTAAAATTAAGTGAACTTAAAGTAATTAATTAAGTTCAAGTTAATCAAAGTGCATAATATCGCATATCATTCAAATCAGCTGATCGCAAGGAGCACAATGACACCATTTTTGAAGCTCTAGCCTCATTGTGTGCCAAGCCAAGATACTAGTAAAAATGTAGTTTGACCTTAGCTGACCTCAGTTGACCCGACCCTAGCGTTCTTGCAGCTTGCAAACACCAAGCAGATATAAGTCAAGGTAGTACAACACAAAGACGTTGAAATGGAGCACAAATTTCTCATCTTTACACACTTAGAAGTTAGACCCATTCGGGCAAATTTCCAATTTGTCATGACCTCTGGATGACCTCAGGTGAGCCGAATTTGAAAAAATGCGATGCGTATGATGGCACACTGAAAAAATAATGACACCTAAAAGGGGTGTTTTTTGCAATTGGTGAGCTAAGCATATCCTGCAAGTTTGAATGAAAGCGATGAAGAACTAGTTTTCTTGAACAAATAATGCATTTTTAGTACCATTTTGACAATGTACCGGTTTTTGTGACCTTGTAACCTGACCTGAAGTCACTAAAACTCAAAACCCTCAGGTCATGTGACACATAAATGCCCCAAGTCGTGTCTAAAATTTGGTAGCGCTACGTACCATTGCACTCACGCTATCGACGACAACCTCTGGCATTCAGTTGCCGCTAAACTAGTCCAATTTTCCCAGACCTTGTACCGGTATTTGTGACCTGGTGACCTGACCTGAAAAAGACTGAGACCTGAAATTTTCAGGATATGTGTCAAAAGGCTGCCTTAGAATGTATGCAAAATTTGGCGGCGCTATGCGCCGCCGTTTTTGTTATTTACGAAAAAGCTTAGAGGGGGGGGGGGGGGGGATTGCATCAGATAATCAGTCGCCGGGCTGCGCATTGAGTCGCTGCGTATCGTAAAAGGTGAACACGCTGCTACATCCAATATCCACCCTCACCCTCTGTAGTGGCGCGACCATAATGAGGGAGGGTCGTTCTCAAAACAAAGCATGTGACTTTTCGGTTTGAGCAGCGACTAATTTAATACTTTTGTGTCAATTTGTTGACACACTTTGTTTTGTGTTTTGTTTAGTTTTGTTTGAGTAATTTAAAATTGTTTACATAGAATCTTCAGTTGTGGGAAAGGTCATTCTCTTAAAACCACTTGAAACTGTATTGTCTCACACTTTGATAAAATTGTCGTAATGTAACCTTTGATTTGATTGGTTTGGTGCAATATCAAGGAATATACAGGAAGACTAGAAATCAGTGCGTTTTAAAGACCGAATCGACCCAGAAGATTCTACAGTTTTAAGAGAAGACATGTCAACTCCAAGCCGTTCGTTGTCAGACTTGAGGCGCAAACGGGGACAAGAGCTCGCCGCTTTGAACAGGATAAGGCGGAGAGGGATTGTTTTGCTAGAAATTAGTGCCACTCGTGGGGAGATGTGGGCGATACTTAAGGAGCTAGACGACGCTTTAAAAGGGTTGCAAGATGCCAACTGGAATTACTTCGACCGTATTGCGGGAGACGAATTTGAAAGAGAGCGTGCTGAACGCTATGAGCAAGAAGCAGCCGATAAGTGCACCGAATTGCAGGACCTGATCCTTGCCAGATTACAGGAAGGGCGGAATCAGGGTCACGTCAGTGATCAAGGAGCGGAGGCAAGACCTGCTGCTAGATCGGAGTCCAATTTAGGAACATCCTATGCATCAGTAAAATCCGATTCGAAAGGTTCTCGCCAGCAAAGACAAATCGACGAGGGAAGCAGTACAGACGACGAACAAAGCGAGCGAATGATTCCGCACCGAACAAACGACAGACGACAGATACGATATGAAGCTCAAGCTACCACATGTAAACGAAGCTTCGAACGAATGGACGAAGGTAGATCATGTCCCACGGGCATCTCTCTTTCGAAGCAGTTTGCCTCATTTGCAGCTGGAAACATTTAACGGCGAAATTTCGGATTGGCCGAGGTGGTATTCGCTATTTAAATCCTTAGTTGACCAGTGTCCTGAAATTGATTTTTCGGAGAGTGTGATTGAAGCCGCAAGGACGTCACTATTTCAAAAGGACGTCGATATCGGTGCGGAGCCTAAGCCACTGAAAATCCCTTACCTAAATCTCTTAAAATTAGCGATTTTCACTGGCAATGTTGACTAATAGCACCTCAAGGCATCTCAAATGATCATATATATGTAGACACAAAGTAATGCCAGTTTACCCCTAGTACAATACAAAATTAAATCATTCACCACAAACACCAAAACAACACTTTGAAGATGTCTAGTTCTTGTCCATGATCGTACACAACAGTCAACAACAAATATGCTTCAACAAAAATCAACCCAAGAGCCAGCGGCTATCACTAAATATTGACGTCATAAGAGGGACATTATATCGAGCAAGAGGACTGACGTAAAAAACAGACGTCCAAACAAAGAGGTGGAAAACAGTTCGGAAAATTAATTTCCATAGCTTCCTGTTATGAAATTCAATTAAGAAAACTCCAAGTTGGACGCTGAATTTTTCTTGGCTGGAAAAAAATGTGAAATCATTATGCACTTTTCAGTTTTGTACCGACGTCGATTAAATGGGAATGACAAGGTCAATCGACGTCCCCAACATTGCGTGTATTTTTTAAGCCAAGGACGACATACTTGAATTAATACTGTTGAAATTCGGTAACTTTATTTTAATTCAAACAAATAAACACTAAACTTTTTCCCCAACCACTATCAACATATGCAAAATTAACTACTTTTGAAGGACATGTTCCAGGGGCAGCGCTACCCCGTTACTGTGACCTTCTGAGGGGAAAAAATAATTAAATATGTTACAGTAGTTTGATACAAAAGGTATGTTGCGTGCTTATAGATAAATGTCGAAGTAATATATTCGCATGATAAATTTTTATCTATACACTCCACAGTTACTAAAACTGAAAAGTGGAAAACGATGTCCTCAGATCCCTCTATTCCGACATCTTTTCTCCTTCATATGGCAGCTATTACCTTCATATGGTAAAAGAAAACCTATCCATATCTGACGCACAGAAAACGAACATAAAACCGCGTTGTTTACTGTTGCGGCAGTTGGCCAGCGGTGTAGGCAAGGGGAGTTGAGTGTAAGTGGGTTTGTGAGGACTTAGGATATATTTGTTGTCATTTTGCATAGCCGTGTTTTTAGGCTACAGAGGTGATATTTCTTTTTGTTAGTTTGCTTTTGGTGTTCGATATACCTGCCGACTTTTATCCCGATCCGTAAAAAAATGTCAGGGACGTCGTTTGGCTTTCCGGGACGTCACAAAGAGAATCTGTTAAGGTGTGGGTTTCCACCCAAATTCACGAAAATCAGGACACTGTAGTTGACGATCAACCATTGTCGAATGACGAAAAAATGGCCCACCTACAGAATGCAGTGACAGGACTGGCGCGTCACACCATTGGAGGCATGTTATTCGACGGAAACTTGTATCTGGACGCAATTGCCGCATTAAGGGATCGCTTTGGTCGGGATGAGGACATTGTCTATGCCAACTTATCTCGAGTGTTCTCTGCCCCACCTCCGGTGTACCTGGACCCGGCAAGCATGGAGAAGTTTCACGGGTCTGTTCATTGTGCTGTGACGGTACTGCGAAATATGGGATACGATGGAGATCTGCACTCGACGGAAAATTTGCGCCGTGCTGTTCAAAAACTTCCGTCACAATTAAAACGTGACTGGGGTGAATACATTATTGACATCCAGAGGCCAAATCTAATACATTTTGATGCATGGTTGCAAAAGCAGGTTCGCATTGCCCTAAATTATGCCACCGTGACAGCCTCAAGTAGTAAGCGGCCAACAGTCATCAGTGAGTCACAGCAGGAATATAAAAATTTGAGGAGCACACTGACGACCGAAGCGTTCGAGTCCACGTCAAAGGTCTGTTCATGTTGTGGCAATGGTATGCATCAGTTGAATGAATGTTTTGCCTTTAAACAGATGGATGCGGTAGCAAGAAATAAGTTTGTTTTCGGCAATAGACGCTGCTTTTCGTGCCTACGAAAGGGTCACTTAGCTAGATTTTGTAAATATAAAGTAAGTTGTGGTATTGCTGGCTGTAACCAAAATCATCGACAATAAATAATACGTGAAGCGTTTCAGTTTTTTGGGATAACCGCCCAAACCACACCACCTACAGACACGATTCAAACACCAATCGACAGCTCTCGATCGTGGCTATGTGCGCGGCACATTTTTAATCGCATTTGCACCCCCCAAATAGCCAAACTCGGCCCCTCGACTATGTCGCCCGACGCTCCAGAGATGGCGCTGACTGTCTGCGTGACGTCAGCTCACACGACCGGCGATCGCCAATCATAAAACATGCATGTCGCCGCTGGAGAACCAATTCCAGCGTACTGTCTTGCTTTTGCCCTCTTGTTCTGAAAATTTGATCAAGAAACATGGCGTATAACCTTCATTTAAAACCAAATTTGCTCCCAACCACTTCGCCGTAAAACGCCGCAATACGCACCAGACCATGTCATCAAGATGTGCAGACTACCATGGCTTATTCAAAGCGCTTATCAGTGCGTTCTTGGTAGCTCAGTTGGTAGAGTGGTAAACTCATATGGCATGGGTTGCTGGTTCGATTCCAGCCTGGCGCGTTTTTAAAATGCACGTCTTTAGTTGCAGTACCCGGCCGCTAGGGTCGCGACCCCGTAGAGGTCGCTGCGGTCCCCACGTGACCGACCGGCCGCAGCCACGGGCCGGCGGCGGCGCAGTGTGGGGTGAGCGGGCGGAGGGGTTGGTGCGGTTACTGCGGTGCCGTCAGAGCGGCCGTTGCCGGACAGCGGGAATGCGGCATGATACAGACATGGGAAGGGGGGATAGGTAAATGGTGGATGGATGATGAAGAAATGATGGAGGGAGGGAAGGAAGGGTAAGTGAGCAATGATTGAGTCGGTGAGAGAACAAGTACAGAGGATGGAGCCGAAAGATGTTTTTAAAATGCACTTACAGCTTAGTTGCAGCACTCGGCCGCTACGAATAACTTCATTACCGATCCTGAGTGGCGGGCGGGGGGGGGAGGTACCCAGATTTGGGATAGGTTGGTTACAGAATTCCACAAATACTGACAAGATTATCGATTATGTTTAGTGGGGACGGGGAAGGGCACGGGGACAGGACGGAGACGAAGACGGAGACGGAGATGTAGCGGCCAGCAGGAGCGGGGACGGAGACGGAGACAAAGAGAGCGGAGCGGAGCGCGGGAACGGGGACGGCAGACGGCGACGAATCGGAGACCAAACAGATACAGAGGCAGAGACAGAGACGAGACAGAGACAGAGGCGG